>NC_089761.1:4408082-4428082 GCF_040412425.1 Macrobrachium rosenbergii
TTGTTCATTATTATTCCAATCACCATCAGAATGTTAAATTCTCTGTTTTTTCTGGAATGTTCTTAAGAGCTTTACGTGTTTGTAGGCCGCAGTTCATTGATGCTGAGATCAAAACTATTTATGATATTGCTTTGAAACTTAAATACCCAAGGACCTTTGTAGATGTAGCATGGAAAAGAGCCAGGAAAACATTTTATTTAACTAATAACAAACTTGAATTCAGTAAGCATAATATTCTCAAATTACCGTATGATGAAAGGTTTTTACAAATTCCTAGAATTTTAAAGCTTTTTCAACATAAATGTTGTTTTCAGTAATTTTAATGTAAAGAGTTTAGTGATAAAAATTCTCCTAAAGATGTTTCTGGCTGCATCTATGAAATTCCTTGTAAAAAAATAATGTGATAAAATATATTATGGACAAACTGGAAAACCACTTTCACAAAGAATCAAACAACACCAATATTCTGTGAGATGCTTTAATAATTTAAAAAGTTGTTGATAAATATAAGCAAAATTAATATACATGTTTCTGCAATTTGAATGTGTAAGCCGTTTGCCTTATGGTCAAGTATATATTTGGATTAGTTTTGACCACGTGATCCCGGATTTACCGTGGATTAACCTTTTCTGTTTAACCCTGGCAATTAACCATCTGGTATTCAAGGTTATAGGCTACATGTTTTTGGATTTTGTAAGCCTAAACTTTAGCATTTCTTTTTGTGTGGTCTTAGGTTCTGTTTGTGACAGCTCGATCTGGGATTATCCTGTATTAACTTTCTGTTCAATACCCTTTGACAACTGACCATCTGGTATTCTTGTTCTTTTTGTTTACTTTGTAACAACCTTCTTTATATTTTTGTCTCATTTCGTACCCTGACGATGCGTCAATAAACGTGAACGCGCTTGGTACTACTGAACTTCTGCCTGTCTTTTTCCTGTGGGATTCGCTTATATATATATATATATATATATATATATATATATATATATATATATATATATATATATATATATATATATATATATATATATATATATATTACTACGATTCTGCCTTAGATACTGGATTCTGGTCTGCAACGGATGATCACAGGAGTTCTTTAAATTACCAAGAAAACTACTATATTGTAACTAAAATCTGACTAAATAAGACTGGTTGAGGCAGATTTATAGATGAATCAATCAAAGGGATAAAATGCTGGCTTAGGGCCTTCTTCATGTGAGGCAAAGATTATGTATCAAAGGGTTCTCTTAATTAATCATATTTACATAATAAATACAGATCAGAAGAATGACAAATTACAGGGCAGGTAATAATAAGGTCCTGCTAAATGAATGAATCCTACGCAGAAATGTTCTATGCCGACGATGCCTTCACAATAGGAACATCGCAGAGGAGTAGATTAAGGATTGGCATAAGGCCACTGCACATGGGATATAGCTGAGATTTGGTTCCACAGCCAAAGCCGATCTGTAACGAGATGCAAGACGGTTACTTGTCAAAGTGATAACACACTCAAAAGGAACTGAGGAAGCTGACAGATGGTGCTAAACAACTCAGTTCAAAACACTAAATGCACAATTACGTTAACACTTAACACTTCAGCACAAATTTACTGAAGGTGATCGCAAAATGAAACGGTAAATAAATCAGACAGAGGAATAACAGAATTGTGATGACTAAAGAAACCTTATTCTGGTACATTACCTTTGTCAGGATGATGGTGTCCTCGTTCAATAGGACGTCGGCATTAAGTAATATTTGTAATATACATATATATATATATATAAATATATATATATATATATATATATATATATATATATATATATATATATATATATATATATATATATATATATGAATATAAGAAGGCCCATAAAACACTATTTAAATGTTGCAACCATATATTTCGGGCACTTGCTTCTGTGCCTGAAATATATGGTTGCAAATGTTTAAACAGTGTTTTATGGGCCTTCTTATATTCATATTACACTGTGGTATTACAGGAAGGGACATTCATATATATATATATATATATATATATATATATATATATATATATATATATATATATATATATATATATATATATATATAAACGTATATATAAATGAATATATTTTTTCATATGTTCCCTGCAGGTAGCCTTTAAGTCTCAAAATTCATTACGTTACTCTACAGTGACCTTGTAAGATAACCAGGAGCATATAAGACGGAAAACAAAAGGAGTTACACAGGAGCTTAGGGCTTTTACTCAAAGGGAAGATGCATGAAACATGTGGGTACAAAAATAGGTATATTTACATAACAGACAAGTTCAAAGGAAAATTAATTAAATAAAATCAAATTGCTGCTGCAGTTGAAAGTCCTCCAAGGGTGGGGGAGGGACAGTTTGGGGTTGCCAGGAACAGAGCCAAGGAGAATTCCTCTACTATCGTCAGTCGTCCTACAGGAGTGTCCAGCGCTGATATTGACACCAGGGCTTCGCTCCAGCCCTTCCCAAGGGCGTCAGCAAAGGGACCACATGGTTTGGAGACAAAGGCCACCCACCAAAGGCGTGCTCGTGGGTCATAGATCAGTGGAGTGATGGAGGGGCGCCCTTGAGATGATATAGGGCTGCAGCACTGGAGTTCCGCTCACTCTAGGGTTGCACTTCACCGTTTTGCAATGATACTGGCCACGTGGTTTGGTTACAAAGCAAGGGGCGCCGGTCCAAGTGGCGGCGAGGCGAGGGGAGTGGCATCTTGACTTGTGACCTCCTACATTCAGGTCCGAGCTGTGTGTGAGGCCGACCTGAGCGTGTTATGGCTTCTGCTCGGGCGTAGGGGGTGGCGATGGCTTGACCCCAAGTCGCTGGTCCTGTACCAAGAAAGAGCGCCAAGCCAGTTACTGCCCTAGGTGAGGATTATCTGCTAGAGAGTGTCTTTAATTACCCTCTGGAATTTCCCATCTTCACCCATCCCTTGACTACTGCACTTACACAGGTCAAAATAGACAAAGGCCTATCTATCAGCCAAGCAAAACAGAAAGGAGGGTGTTTTATTAGCTTATTTTGGCGCTATTCTTTGACAGCTCCCCCTGCAAGATGATATACGCACCTTCAGTTGGGTTCGAATGTTGATAAAAGCAAAAATGAGCGAAGAAAATGCTCGACTTTACTCTAGATTCTGCTTTGCCATGACTGTTAATTTACTTTTCTTGTTAATTCTGCTGCATTATTGATAACTGACGTGCTGAAAGGTTACTCTTGGTGCAAAGTGCAATTTAGATCATACAATAAGAAAAGTTTCCTTACTTGGAAAAACTAGTTACTGCTGAAATACTTCATAAATGATGATTCTACAAATGCTTTACTAGCTTTACTTTACTGAAGGTAATTAGGCACTCAACATTATATAGGTGACACAATATACAAAGAACAATTCAAAGGCATAAAAAGATCAAATAGAAAATAAAAGACAGGATGTAAAAGGAAAAAGGTAAAATAACTGACTCCTCACTACTATGCAGGAAATAAATGCATGCTGTTAGTTATACCTTGACGAGGCGGTATAAATGATAATACAGCGTTGGTTTTAAATTATATCCCCTTTACTAGAAATTGCAATGACAATACTCAATTCACATTTTCAATTGACGGACAATAATTGTCTACAAACTCAATGTGTAGCTAATAGCTCAAGAAATCGCAAACTTAACGGGTGACAGGAATTTGACAGCTGGGTGAGCGAGCAAGACAAAGAGATTATTCACAGGTTTTAATTCACTAAACTTAAACAATGCTAAATTTTTTACTTCCACGACCCACAACTCAGGCTCAGGCTATAAACAGATACTCGCTCAATGTATGAATGGGAAAACGAACAAATGAAAGAGGACTGAATTGGAATAGATTTCTCAACAAAAAAAAAATAAATAAATAAATAAAAGGAAAGTGAAACAGAATGACACAAGTGAAGGGCGTGACCGCTTACTGAAGGGCTGCACATGCCTCTTGGATTACAAAGGTGGCGTTAAAACTCGCAAGGGCAGGAGTCTTATGACTCGTGATTTGTTAACAAATAGGAAAAAGACATAAATAAAAGAGTAAATGATATACACAGAGGAGCCAATGATAACAGAGTGAGGTATTTATTGTTTATGCATGAGTTTATCGTCTGTCGCAAATAGACGACAGCCAGGACTATCTCTCAGCCCAAGGGCTGGAAAAAGGAACCCAAAGGGTGCGACCCCTTCAGGAAGAGCTGACACGCATGCCCTGTGCCAAGGTACGGGCGCAAGATCATGCCACTTCCCACTCTGTATCTCTTACTGCTTCATAACAAAATGATTTATGCATTTAAAGGGGAATGATATCCCATATTTTAACTGCCTCTTGTGGTGGTAATTAAAGAAAAGCTGAAAGGAAAGATCAACAGAGAAGGATGAGGGACAGAAGTTCCAGAGGAAAGGAAGAAGATAGTGGAGGGCCTTGACATCCTCTTCTGGATGAGAGGTGCCAAGACCTTTGAAAGATGAGGAGGTGGCACCATGCCAAGTTGGCACGTGTGCCAGAAGAGCTCTGGAGCTCTTTTTGGACTACCTGGAATCGCTCACACCAGTGGTAGTTCCGCCGCGAACCTCTCCTCCTTGGACCGTTGTCCTCAGCTGGGGAATCGGAGGGCCCAAGGCCGAAGGGCGGCAAGGGGTGCCATCTGGGTCAGCTGCTGCAGCAGCTGACACAGGAATTTTGTTCACCAGCTCAGACATTAATCGTCACAGCTCGGAGAGTTTATCGGCCCAGCGAGGCAGGGCAGAATCATGACTCGCGAGGGCATCTGCGGCGGGCAGCGAGAGAGAGAGGAGACAGTTGGAGGGGTTGTGGTTGACTCGTGGGCAGTGGTGACCAGCTCAGGCCCGGGTTGCGAATATGTGCCTTTGGGTGAGCCTCTGATGGGGTCAGGAGAACCTGTCTCTCTTTCTACCGACACTGATAGCGGAACCAGGCCGGAGCAAAGAGAGGGGGTTTGGAGTTGGATCCCTTGGAGGGGGATCAGGAGTGCGCTCTGGTAGTGACTGTGGCACTGGCACTGATATGGATTTGTTATTGGTCTCGTCGGCCTAGGCGGACAGAGACTGGCACTGCTCAGTGTGCCCAAGTGGCACTGGCAGAGAAGTTGTTTTACGTGATTCTCCTGAGGGGAGATCGGACTGGGGCCTCAGCACTGGCACTGAGGCAGTGCCGGGCACTGGACTTGGATCTGGAACCGATCGAGGGGGCCCCCGAGCATCGTATTCGGACAGCACTGGTAGGAATTTTACATTTTTATGATAATCTGGCGGTGCCAGCATGGACGTTGGCGGTGGCAATCGAGGCTGACTCACTTCTGAAGAGTTGGATGGGGAATTTGGATCCTGGAGTTGTTGTGACTTGGAGGGGAACGTAAAGTCTTGGCCCAGGAGGACGTCATAGCCTCCTGGGATGTATTTCGCTACAGCGAGATTAAACATCCTAGCTTTGTGGGGTCTGGTGACCCTCAGCTGGACCGTAGGGAGGATCATCTTGTAGCGATTCACTCTCTGTATGAGGGAAATCTGAACACCTGAGTCATCGAACGCCGTGACCCAGTGCGTGGGGTACTTACCCCGGGGAGGAGCTATGTAGATGGGACCTTCGGCAGGAGGGCCCAGGGACTTGGGATTAGTCACCGCTAAGGCGACGGTGTTAGTATTTGTTTGGTTATTGGGTCATTTTGCCCAGGACAAAGTATGCCCATATACATTATAGGAGGTGCAGTAATTCCTACTGTAATCCTTTCGCACTGCCCCTGGGGAGGGCGCAGGCATGTTATGTGATAGGGTGTGGGGAGAGGGCTTGGCATTTACAGTGGGCTTATTCTGGCACTGTTCGGTGGAATGCCCTATTCTATTACAGTACCCACATACTGCGGGCTTCAAGGATTGCCCATTCTTCTGCTGAGGGACACCTGAGAGGCATGAGGGAGGATGAATCTTATTCTTCAGGGAGCTTTCCTGGGGGTGATGGGTATCCCAGAAATCAGCTAATCTACAGCAATCTGCTAAGGTCGGGGGTTCCTTCTCGGCGATGTGAGTGGCGAGGGCCGGAGGGGCGTAGAGCAGGAAGTGCTCTATCCTCATCTGTTCATTGGCCTCATTGAGGGTCGTAACCCCCACGGACTCGAACCATTTGGCATGGGTGCATTCGGACTGGTAGGCCCAGTCTGCCCAGGTCTGGTTTACTTCCTTAACTTGCCCTCACCAGCTCCTCCTCCAGCGTTTGGGGGTGATTTCGTACGCCTTGGAGATAGTTTGGTGGACGACGTCCCAATTTTCTTGCTCCTCCAGTGGGCGAGCTTTGCAAGCAATGAAGGCCTTCCCTCCAAGGAACTTGCCCAACACCAGGGAGAGTTCAGCAGCACGCAGGGGGCAGGCCTTTAGGACTGTCTCTGCAGTGTCGAGCCATACCTCAGGCTTGGCCTTCATCCATTTTGGCATGCAGGCAAGTGCCTGGCTGAAGGCACTCATCCCCTGGGTGGCAGGTGGAGGCAAAGGGTCACATCATTACAGTAGCTCGAGTTCATGGGTGTGCTGCTTGTCCTTCTCTTCCCTTTCCGCGGCCTCTCTTTTCTCCTGAGCAAGTCTCTCTGCTTCCCTTTCTTTCCTCTCTGCTTCTTCTCTCTTCTCTTGAGTAAGTCTCTCGGCCTCCTTTTCTTTTCTCTCTGCTTCTTCTCTTTTCTCTTGAGCCAGTCTCTCTGCTTCTTCTCTTTTCTCTTGAGCGAGTCTCTCGGCCTCCCTTTCTTTTCTGGCTGCCACCTCTCTTCTCTCTTGGGCCTCCCTTTCTGCCTCCTTTACTTTCTTTATCTCATCCATCCTCTCCTGTATCCAGTCTTTTAGCTCTCCCCCGGAAAGGCTGAGTTCCTTCCCTCAGGTCATGAAGAATTTGAAGTCTTCGCTCTGCTGAGTTCTTGCCGTCATTTTGCAGGTGGGAGAGGATGCAAGTAATACACAAAATTAATTTTCCAGAGCATAGGACGTGAGCTTGTACTGGAATTTGGAATTATCCCAAAGGACGTATGAATGATCTCCGGCACCAACGCAGCAGACTACAGCAGGGATTAGGAATTGGAATTCTTTGGTCTCCCAAGGTACCAACAAAGCGGGTTGATTGGGGACAAGGATTGGCAAATGATTGGTCTCCCAAGGTACCGGCAAAGTGGGTTGATTGGGGACGAGGATTGGCAAATGCTTGGTCTCCCAAGGTACCGGCAAAGCGGGTTGATTGGGGACAAGGATTGGCAAATGATTGGTCTCCCAAGATACCATCAAAGCAGGTTGATTGGGGACTGGATTGGAAATTGATTGGTCTCACCAAATTACCGAGGCAGGCTGATTGGGGACTGGGTTGGAAATTGATTGGTCTCCCTAAAATAGTTCCCGCACAGACGACGTCTGATTAGTGAGAGAGTAAGTTTTACATTTACTGACTTATGGGAGAAGTTTATTCGCAATAGCAATTAGGTGGGTGGTAAGCCCAAATTCATAATAAATATGCAACACACACAGCAGTAGTAAAAGCACCAAAACAAAAAAAACAAAAAACATATAAAGTCAGACCCCGCCCCAATAGTACAAACAATTTTGCGGAACAAGCTGAGGGAAAACAAAGTAAAATCAAACAAACAAATTCTCACACATTCCTAACTTACGGTGCGGCGAATGTCGGTCAAGGCCATTTGCCACACTGTCCGTTATTTGTAGGCAGCTGGGCTGGCTTTCAGCAATGGAATGAATGAATGAAGGTAATGTTTGTAAACAGACACGGTACTTCCTCAAACATGAGGGAAAGAAACAACTTTTAGTGAACTCTATCGGTTCTTCGCTGTGCCTAGCATGAAATATGATTTTGTCCTAATGCTAGACGAGAGAGAGGGTAATGAGTCAGTGATGCTAGTCTGACTTTTCGAACATGTGTTTGCAGTCGATTTTCGTGCTTACCTAAATATTCAATTTCGAAATCACATATGTTTTCATAGGAGGAATACACACACTATTAATTTAATGGGTTAGAGCCTAAATAACCTATATGAATGGCATGCAAGCCATGTGCAAAGGCTTTCAAAAGCTAAATTTCGGCGATCCTCTCTCTCTCTCGTTTTCTTCCGGCATGCACCCTAATATGTAAAAAAAAATTCCTAGGTTTAGTCACGTTTACTAAAATTTCCTACGCTAAATAAACACAGTTCACTTGCACAGATTTTCCTTGGCCTGTTGCGCTGGCTTTTCAACGGTTCGTAATCTGTCTCGTATCCAGCCTAGCTGAGCTAATTGCTGATTTTACAGATTGCAACACAACTACAGGAGGGGGAGGGGATGCAATCATTATGAGAATCACTTACTACGTCGCCATTTTTATATGTTTCCTGGTGCAGGTAGATTTTAAGTCTCAAAATTCATTACTTTACTCTACAGTAGCATATAAAACAGAAAACAAAAGGAGTTATACAGGAGCTTAGGGCTCTTACTCAAAGGGAAGATGCGTGAAACATGTGGGTACAAAAATAGGTATATTTACATAACAGACAAGTTCAAAGGAAAATTAATTAAATAAAGTTAAATTGCTGCTGCTGTTGAAAGTCCTCCAAGGGTGGGGGAGGGACAGCTTGGGGTTGCCAGGAACAGGGCCAAGGAGAATTCCACTACTATCGTCAGTCATCCTACAGGAGTGTCCAGCGCTGATGTTGACGCCAGGGCTTCGTTCCAGTCCTTCCCAAGGACATCAGCAAAGGGTCCAAGTGGTTTGGAGACAAAGGCCGCCCACCAAAGGCATGCTCGTGGGTCGTAGATCAGTGGAGTGATGGAGGGGCGCCCTTGAGATGATATGGGGCTGCAGTATTGGAGTTCTGCTTGCTCTAGGGTTGCACTTCACCGTTTTGCAGTGATACTGACTACATGGTTGGGTTAGAAAGCAAGGGGTGGCGGTCCACATGGCGGTGAGGCGGGGGAGAGACATCTTAACTTGTGACCTCCTACATTCAGGTCCGAGCTGTGTGTGAGGCCAAAGTTGGGGCCTTTTATGGCTTCTGCTTGGGCGGGAGGGGGCGATGGCTTGACCCCAGGTCACTGGTCCTGTACCAAGAAAGAGTGCCAAGCCAGTTACTGCCCTAGGTGAGGATTATCTGCTAGGGAGTGTCCTTAATTACCCTCTGGAATTTCCCATCTTCACCCATCCCTCGACTACTGCACTTACACAGGTCAAAATAGACAGAGGCCTATCTATCGGCCAAGCAAAACAGAAAGGAGGGTGTTTTATTAGTTTATTTTATGTTATTCTTTGACAATATATATATATATATATATATATATATATATATATATATATATATATATATATATATATATATATATATATATATACATATATATATATATATACCTCACTTGTTGGCCGTGTGGTTAAAGGCGTCACTGTAGTCCTGAGTTCTTGTTCTCCGTGGTTCGAGCCCACGGGACGACGAACTTATTATCAACTAAAAATTCCCCTTCTGTAACATATATGAAAATATATTATTTCCAAGGAAGAGTGAATTGGATATTAAAGGACATTTGTAGCTTTGTAGCTTAATGCTTGTATATGAATCACAGTGATGTGATAAAAATTCAGTCATATATATATATATATATATATATATATATATATATATATATATATATATATATATATATATATATATATATATAAATAGTATAAATATATATATACTGTACACTTACTATACATATACATACATATATGTATATGTATATATATATATATATATATATATATATATATATATATATATATATATATATATATATATATATATATATATATATACACATATATATATATATAGATATATATATATTACAAATATATTACTTAGTAATGTATTCCCTATATTTCTGGAATAACTTAAAACTAAAGGGAATTATAAATGATAATTATATAAAAGAGAGATATAACAGGCTTTTCTCTTGTTGCTGTACCTGGAAAACTGCAGAATGGTCTACAGAATGAAAGCAGGCACCCATTAGAGAATCATCACCAATGGGTTGACAGTGATGATACTCTGTGAAAGTTTGGCTAGGAGGCTTCAGTCACTCCGGTGATAAGAAATACCACAGCCCTTAAGGTACCCAAGGATCCAGGATCAGCATAGTTTACAAACTTAAATGTTCTGAGGTGTGTAAGTGTTTTAATATATGCCATAATAGGAACATGATAGAGACCTTGACAATTTGTCTTCAAACATATCGCAAAAGTGGGACAATTAAGCAGCCATACTATGAAAGTCCAGGTATCTGCAGACTACATTTTCTCCTCCACCAAATGGAATGACATTACCGACTACCTAGACTCTAGAGACTCCAGAGCCAGCAGATCCGATCTCGCAATGATTCATGAGTTGTGAATTTTCACTTTTTCTATTCTAGGTCCTAATAAGTAATTTTTTCAACTACTAATAGATACATATTGAAGAGTATTTTCACTTTATAACTTGTATAGTTCTAATGATAGACTTAAATCAACAGCTGAAATAGCTGGCGGCATTGAACAGTAAGTGGAACAATATACCAATAATTTTCAGCTTTTACTTAAGAGTTTTTCCTCTGAAGATAAGGAGATAAGTTGAGTATACCTTACTTTAACCAGACCACTGATATGATTAACAGCTCTCCTAGGGCTGCCCCGAAGGATTAGATTTATTTTACATGGCTAAGAACCAATTGGTTACCTAGCAACGGGACCTACAGCTTATTGTGGAATCCGAACCACATTATAACGAGAAATTAATTTCTGTCACCAGAGGTAAATTTCTTTAATTCTTCATTAGCCGGTCGGAGAATCGAACACGGGCCCAGCAGAGTGCTAGCCGATAACGATACCAACCCATCCAATGAGGAACTAGATAAGGAGATAAAAAAACCAGAGAGGTGTTATTTAATAACAGCAGACGCTTTACGTACATTGACTCAGGAAATCTACAAGATATATATATATATATATATATATATATATATATATATATATATATATATATATATATATATATAGAGAGAGAGAGAGAGAGAGAGAGAGAGAGAGAGAGAGAGAGAGAGAGAGAGAGATAGTAGAAAGGAATGTTAGGTATGACATACAGGAAACTGGTATCTAATCTTCTCTTGTGATACATAGAGAGGGGTATAACAGAATGTGAACGAATAACTGTATTTAAACTACTCTATCTCTATAGGGACAAAATGGTCACGTTCAGCTAATGAAAACAAGTGAAAAAGGCGCCGAAGAAACTTCGGCCTAATCGAGTTTTCTGTACAGCCGCTACAGCGTAAAATCAAGGCCACCGAAAATAGAACTATCTTTCGGTGGTCTCGTTATAATGCTGTATGAGAAACGGCCCATGAAACTTTAACCACGGCTCACGGCCCGGTGGTGGCCTGGCCTATATCGTTGCCAGAAGAGCGATTATGGCTAACTTTAACATTAGATAAAATAAAAACTACTGGGGCTAGAGGGCTGTAATTTGATGTTTGATGATTGCAGGGTTGATGATCACGTAACAATTTGCAGCCCTCTAGCCTCAGTAGTTTTTAAGATCTGAGGGAGGACAGAAAAAAAGTGCGGACAGAATAAAGTGCGGACGGACAGACAAAGCCGGCACAATAGTTTTCTTTTACAGAAAACTAAAAGGATAAACAGCTGAAACTAGTATACTGTACAGAGCCAACTATGCCGCTCTGCATACCTTCAGTTATTTGGTCTGGCTTCATTTCTTCGTCAGAAATCATAAATATATATTTAATACTATTGAAATTAAGTAAACTTTTCCAATAGCCATGAACGATAATACCCGAAAACCATGCAATATGCAGACGGTAAAGACTGCGAGGAAAATAGTAAACGTATACTGTAGAGCATAGTGACCTGCATTTGGAATGGCGTAGCCTTAATCTTCAAAAGTGGGCTTAATCAAATTTGGAATTTGTGAATGTAAATTCCATTATAGACGGATATTCTAGCTGACCGTTAGATTACATATAAAGACACCCCACAATATATATCTTCCATTGTATCGTCCCTACTCATTCAGTCACTTATAAAAGGACTTAAAACAAGGATATTCATAGAATCATATTTTCCACTCATGAACTCTCACTGAGTTTCTACACATCTTTCAAACAAGTGCTTTCATAAACTACTAATAACATTTTCATAAACTACTAATAACAAGAATAATTGTCAATATTTAAGTATTTCGAATATCATTTGCTGTAAAAGTTTTGTCATACGCACTCACACACACACACACACACACACACACACACACATATATATATATATATTTATATATATATATATATATATATATATATATATATATATATATATATATATATATATATATATGAAATTTTTTTTTATCACACCGTGATTTATATACAATCATGAAGCTACAAATGTCGTTTAATATCAAATTCACACTACTCGAGAGTATCTCCGATGGAGAATTATCACCGAAGGGGAATTTATATAAGTGATAAATGAACAGGTACCACTGGGACGCGAACCCTTGACATGGACCCATTCAACGACTCCAGTGGACGTTACCACCGCGCCATCAAGAGAGGTATAAATCATTACCGAGTCTGCTGTACTGTTTTTTCCGTCGTGAGCGGGAAATTGTACTTAGCCTCGGCAATGACCCACCTCCGCCATGATAGTTCGTGGCAATACGTTTGGAACACGCAGCTCTTATAATGAAATTTTTTATCACACCGTGATTTATATACAATCATGAAGCTACAAATGTCGTTTAATATCAAATTCACGCTACCTCGAGAGTATCTCCGATGGAGAATTATCACCGAAGGGGAATTTATATAAGTGATAAATGAACAGGTACCACTGGGACGCGAACCCTTGACATGGACCCATTCAACGACTCAGTGGACGTTACCACCGCGCCATCAAAGAGAGGTATAAATCATTACCGAGTCTGCTGTACTGTTTTTTCCCGTCGTGAGCGGGAAATTGTACTTAGCCTCGGCAATGACCCACCTCCGCCATGATAGTTCGTTGGTACGTTTTGGAACACGCAGCTCTTATTATGACATTTTTTATCACACCGTGATTTATATACAATCATGAAGCTACAAATGTCGTTTTAATATCAAATTCACGCTACCTCGAGAGTATCTCCGATGGAGAATTATCACCAAGGGAATTTATATAAGTGATAAATGAACAGGTACCACTGGGACGCGAACCCTTGACATGGACCCATTCAACGACTCCAGTGCACGTTACCACCGCGCCATCAAGAGAGGTATAAATCATTACCGAGTCTGCTGTACTGTTTTTTTCCGTCGTGAGCGGGAAATTGTACTTAGCCTCGGCAATGACCCACCTCCGCCATGATAGTTCGTTGGTACGTTTGGAACACGCAGCTCTTATTATGACATTTTTTTATCACACCGTGATTTATATACAATCATGAAGCTACAAATGTCGTTTAATATCAAATTCACGCTACCTCGAGTATCTCCGATGGAGAATTATCACCGAAGGGGAATTTATATAAGTGATAAATGAACAGGTACCACTGGGACGCGAACCCTTGACATGGACCCATTCAACGACTCCAGTGCACGTTACCACCGCGCCATCAAGAGAGGTATAAATCATTACCGAGTCTGCTGTACTGTTTTTCCCGTCGTGAGCGGGAAATTGTACTTAGCCTCGGCAATGACCCACCTCCGCCATGATAGTTCGTTGGTACGTTTGGAACACGCAGCTCTTATTATGACATTTTTTATCACACCGTGATTTATATACAATCATGAAGCTACAAATGTCGTTTAATATCAAATTCACGCTTACCTCGAGTATCTCCGATGGAGAATTATCACCGAAGGGGAATTTATATAAGTGATAAATGAACAGGTACCACTGGGACGCCTGAACCCTTGACATGGACCCATTCAACGACTCCAGTGGACGTTACCACCGCGCCATCAAGAGAGGTATAAATCATTACCGAGTCTGCTGTACTGTTTTTTTCCCGCCGTGAGCGAAATTGTAATTTTAGCCTCGGCAATGACCCACCTCCGCCATGATAGTTCGTTGGTACGTTTGGAACACGCAGCTCTTATTATGACATTTTTTTATCACACCGTGATTTATATACAATCATGAAGCTACAAATGTCGTTTAATATCAAATTCGCTACCTCGAGTAGTATCTCGATGGAGAATTATCACCGAAGGGGAATTTATATAAGTGATAAATGAACAGGTACCACTGGGTTTTCCGAACCCTTGACATGGACCCATTCAACGACTCCAGTGGACGTTACCACCGCGCCATCAGAGAGGTATAAATCATTACCGAGTCTGCTGTACTGTTTTTCCGTCGTGAGCGGGGAAAAAATAAAATTAGCTCGGCAATGACCACCTCCGCCATGATAGTTCGTTGTATGCGTTTGAACACGCAGCTCTTATTATGAAATTTTTATCACACCGTGATTTATATACAATCATGAAGCTACAAATGTCGTTTAATATCAAATTCACGCTACCTCGAGAGTATCTCCGATGGAGAATTATCACCGAAGGGGAATTTATATAAGTGATAAAATGAACAGGTACCACAGGGACGCGAACCCTGGCATGGACCCATTCAACGACTCCAGTGGACGTTACCACCGCGCCATCAAGAGAGGTATTTGATATTAAACGACATTTGTAGCTTCATGATTGTATATAAATCACGTGTGATAAAAAAATTTCATAATAAGAGCTGCTGTTCCAAACGCACAACGAACTATCATGGCGGAGGTGGGTCATTGCCGAGGTTGGCATAATTTCCCGCCACGACGGGAAAAAACAGTACAGCAGACTCGGTAATGATTTATACCTCTCTTGATGTCGTGGTGGTAACGCCCACTGGAGTCGCTGAATGGGTCCATGTCAAGGGTTCGTCCCAGTGGTACCTGTTCATTTATCACTTATATAAATTCCCCTTCGTGATAATTTCCATCGGAAATACTCGAGGTAGCGTGAATTTGATATTAAACGACATTTGTAGCTTCATGATTGTATATAAATCACGGTGATAAAAAAATTTCATAATAAGAGCTGCGTGTTCCAAACGCATTCAATGAAACTATCATGGCGGAGGTGGGGTCATTGCCGAGGTTAAGTATTTCCGCCACGACGGGAAAAAACAGTACAGCAGACTCGGTAATGATTTATACCTCTTGATGGCGCCGTGGTAACGCCCACTGGAGTCGCTGGAATTTGGTCCATGTCAAGGGTTCAAGCGCCCCAGTGGTACCTGTTCATTTATCACTTATATAAATTCCCTTCGGTGATAATTCTCCATCGGAGATACATTGGGGTAGATGAATTTGATATTAAACGACATTTGTATTCATGATTATATATATATATATATATATATATATATATATATATATATATATATATATATATATATATATATATATATATATATATATATATATATATATATATATATATATATATATATATATATATATATATATATATATATATATATATATATATTTATATATATATATATATATATATATATATATATATATATATATATATATATACATATACATATATATCTATATATATATATATATATATATATATATATATATATATATATATATATATATATATATATATATTGTCAAGGAATCCAGTTCTGAAAGCAAACCCAAACCTCCAAACTGTGTTCCACCCCCCAAAATAACGTAATTTGGCACTACTATCTAAATGAGGAGAACATGAGAAACTCAACCCCTATGTAAATTTCTCTCCTTGCTCCCCTTTTGGTGCATCTGTTTATCTTTTCTAAAGGCCTGGTGACTGCTTGAATTACCTCTTTTCAGATAAAAGGTGAATGGGGACAAAGCCTGCTGAAAATCCACCAGAAAGGTTGAGTTCCGCATAAAAACTGGCTAACATGGGTTGCCAGAAGTCACCAGGATTTGGGAAAGATCCTAACATAGAAAACGAGAGCACGACCGCCATGCTTGTGACGACAGTGACCTCTGGGAGGAGCAAAAAATAAGCCCCCAAGGTGATAAAAGGAGAGGAACCGTGGCAATCGCTCTCAGAACACCCTGGTAGCAGACCAACACAACTCCCCTTGCATAGCTCCCTTATTGACCTGTCCCAATCCACATAGTCACCTTCCAAACCACATAGTGCCGATACCTGTGCATTTTCCCATTAAAATCACTCTTCCAGAACTGGTGATTTTCGACAAGGTCCCTCCATCGCTCAGTTAAGTTATAAGGTAACGTCTTGACTAGAGGTTTTTTCAACGGTCACGTATCTTTAATCTTCAACTGCACTTTCATTTACTTTTCTGAAGTGCGAGTTATCACAAAGACCTGACTCATTTAGATCAGTGTGGATTTTAATGCAAGTATATCGTACCAAAATCGAGTTATCTTGGCACCCTCAGTGCATCCTTCGCTTCTCCCAAAATTGTTATAATTATCTTTGTGTAACCGCTGGCATTATCAAATTTGCAGACAGTACATCGGCTGTGGGACCATCAACTTGGCTTGTGCTTCTTGAAGTGGAAAGGCCACTGAATCAATTCTTCAGTATCCCTTTCAAGAGGATTAATCATAGACTACTCAGTTTTAACCAATGATAAGATAACTAACCATGTGGCATCCAGGTTGGATCTGCCTATCTTTCCCCAGTCTTCTGATTGACATGTTTAATTGTAAATATATTCCATTTAAAGTAAATCCAAGTGTTTGCCTGTAAAGCCCCTTGTTGACTGTTGGCCCTCAGCCCAACTGTTTTTTTTTTTTTTATGATTCCTACCTGACCTAGAAATTACAGTCAGATTGCTTCAAGTCCCCCTGTTCAAGAGCTAGACCCCAGATGGACCCCTGAACAAGGAAATCAGTAAGTAGTTCAGGTAAAATCATATATATATATATATATATATATATATATATATATATATATATATATATATATATATATATATATATATATATATATATACATATGACTTGCTAACTCAAAGACAACACTTGCACCAAAGGACGGGGGTGGTGTTGTGGGTATGGATGACATGTAAAAATAACCAAAAATAACAGATATTAGTGTCTAATCCACAGTTTTCGAGGTTGCTGAAATGAATAGTGACACTCACATTGCTCTTGAAGTCCAAGTTCAGCCCCGATAGGAAGGGGGTTAAGAAGGGGAAAAAAATAAAATATAAAAAATGACAGATATTAGTGTCTAATCCATAATTTTGGAGGTCACTGAGATGAATAGTGACACTACTGATGCCCTTGAAGTCCAAGTTCAGCCCCGGTAGGAAGAGGGGTGAGGAGGCATGAAAAATAAGATATCAAAACTGATAGATATTAGTGATTAATTCTTAGTTTTTGAGGTTGCTGAGATGAATAGTGACACTCCCGATGCCTTTAAGTCAAAGTTCAGCCCCAATATGAAGGAGGTATGAGAAGGGGTGAAATATAAAATGTCATAAATGCTGGGCAATGGAATTGAAGCAACTATCTTAACAAGAAAGGGAGGGAGAGAGTGAGAGGGAGATGAAGTAAAAAGAGAGAGAGAGAGAGAGAGAGAGAGAGAGAGAGAGAGAGAGAGAGAGAGAGAGAGAGAGAGAGATGAAATGAGAGAGAGAGTAGAAGGGATGTTGAGTAGGAGAAAGAAGGAAAGAGTGAGGGAAACTTGGAGAGAGAGTTTATCGGCTGTCATTTAGTGTTTTCCTTGGCAGCGCAGGGTTGTCAGCTAGTATATGTATATATATATATATATATATATATATATATATATATATATATATATATATATATATATATATATATATATATATATATATATATATATATATATATATATATATATATATATATATATATATACACATATATATATATATATGAATGAATTTCTTTTATCACATCACCGTGATTCATATACAAGCAATAAGCTACAAACGTCCTTTAATATCCAATTCGCTCAACCTTGGATATAATATATTTTCATATATGTTACCCGAAGGGGAATTTTTTAGTTGATAATAAGTTCGTCGTCTCGTGGGCTCGAACCACCGAAGACAAGAACTCAGGACTACAGTGACGCGAATTTAACCACACGGCCAACAAGTGAGGTATAAGTAGATACCGACTCCCACCTACAAATCCCAGTTGAACTCAGGTATTTGTAATTAGAATCGATATCAAGCCACCTCTGCCATGCTAACCATGTAGTGCGTTTGTCGCACGCAGCCATATTATGAATGAATTTTTTTATCACATCACCGTGATTCATATGCAAGCATTAAGCTACAAACATCCTTTAACATCCATTTCGCTGTAACTCGGAAATAAAATATTTTCATATGTGTTACCCGAAGGGGAATTTTTTAGTTGATAATAAGTTCGTCGTCTCGTGGGCTCGAACCACCGAAGAAAAGAACTCAGGACTACAGTGACGCAAATTTAGTCACACGGCCAACAAGTGAGGTATAAGTAGATACCGACTCCCACCAACAAATCCCCTTCGAACTCAGGTATTTGTAATTAGAATCGATATCAACCCATCTCTGCCATAATAACCATGTAGTGTGTTTGTCGCACGCAGCCATATTATGGATGAATTTTTTTATCACATCATCGTGATTTATATACAAGCCCACGAGACGACGAACTTATTATCAACTAAAAAATTCCCCTTCAGGTAACATATATGAAAATATATTATTTCCAAGGTAGTGCGAATTGGATATTAAAGGACGTTTGTAGCTTAATGCTTGTATATGAATCACGGTGATGTGATAACAAAAATTTATTCATAATATGGCTGCGTGCAACAAACGCACTACATGGTTAGCATGTTCGACGGGGATTTGTACGTGGCAGTCGGTGTCTAATTATACATCGCTTGTTGACCGTGTGGTTAAATTCGCGTCACTGTAGTCCTGAGTTCTTGTCTTCGGAGGTTCGAGCCCATGAGACGACGAACTTATTAACAGCAAAAAAATCCCTTCCAGTAACATATATGAAAATATATTATTTCGAGGTAGAGCGAATTGGATATTAAAGGACGTTTGTAGCTTAATGCTTATATATATATATATATATATATATATATATATATATATATATATATATATATATATATATATATATATATATATATATATATAATGTGTGTGCATTTGTGGGTGTTCATATATATATATATATATATATATATATATATATATATATATATATATATATATATATATATATATATATATATATATATATATATATATATATATATATTATATATATGTGTGTGTATGTATATCATGGAGGCCTTTTTTAGTATTTCGTTCTCTCAATCTAGAACGTTGCAGCAAATCAATATTAATCATCGGGCAACTAGTGTTCTCTTCAAATTAAGCACTTAAAACTGTAAGCTTTTGACTTTTCTGTTAAAATATTTGATTTCAGTGTCGCTTTGTTCCAGAATACTACCAGACTGTTTGCCTCGGAAGGAAATAGAGTCCTTGTCATGCGATAAAAAACGATAAAATGGTAAAACGCCTCTGGGAAGACTTCACTGTTCACCGTCCACGATTTAGTCACTAAGCCATTTGTTCTCTTAGTTTTATTTTTATTTTCATTTAGGTATTGAAAAAAAGAATAGCTTTATTTAAAAAGTAAAAACTATATTTATGATGAATCTTCTTCTCATACAAGACCGCGCCAAACTGCTACGAGGTCATTTCCAGCTTCAGTTGGGTCGAATGTAAACTTTTAAAAGTATCTGTAACCAATTGTAATTGAAACAACTGTACGAAAATAGTCATATCCTGGAGAAATCTCGCCTTACATTATTTATTGTATAAAAATTATGGTGCTAAT
>NC_089761.1:4433082-4458082 GCF_040412425.1 Macrobrachium rosenbergii
TGCCACGAATGTTTAAATAGGGCAAAAGTATCATCCACATATCTCCTATAGCAAAGGGGTTTAAAGGATTCGGGACAGTTGTTTAAAAACTCTTCTTCTAAATGTGCCATAAAAAAATTTGCGAAGAGAGGGCCCAGTGGGGACCCCATAGCAACTTCCTCGACCTGCAAGTAAAGGTGTTTGTTAAAAATAAAAGCAGAATCTTGCACTGCAAGTTCCAAGAGAGACTTAAAAAGTTGTCTATTAAAACCGTGAAAGATAACACCACTCTCATAAAAAACTTTGTCCAGAATAATCTCAATAGTTTCGGAGACTGGCACATTTGTGAATAACGACTCAACATCTAAACTGGCCATATATAAATCACCATCCTGATGTACTATTTGTTGTTGGAAGTCAAAGCCATTTTTTAGCGCAAACTGGGATATTGAGAAATCATTTAATAAGTGAACTAAATACTTAGAGATATTATAGGAAGGGCTATTATACGAAGACATAATTGGTCTGATAGGTATGCCATCCTTATGGATCTTAGGGAGCCCATACAAAATGCCAAACGATGACCCTGTAACAAACAATTTTTGGAAAGTTTCTTCATTTAAGATGTTATCTTTCTTTAACTTTCTAAGGAATCTATTAATCTTATCTTCCTTCTGTAGATTTCTAAGAAGCTAGGTTCTCCAATCAGTAAAAATTTTGTATTATCAGAAAGTATTGAATTAACTTTATGTAGACAGTCTTGGTTATTCATTAACACTACTCCCTTGCCCTTGTCGGGTTTGCAAATAACGATATTTTCCACTTTACTCAAATTTCTTAAAATTTCCAAATCTTCCTTTCTAAAGAAGGGAGCCCATTTATTTTTCACTTTACTCAAATTTCTTAAAATTTCCAAGAAAAGAAGATTTGGAAATTTTAAGAAATTTTAAGTTGCAATATATATATATATATATATATATATATATATATATATATATATATATATATATATATATATATATATATATATATATATATATATATATATATATATATATATATATATATATATATATATATATATATATATATAATATATATATATGTATATATATATATATATATATATATATATATATATATATATACATGCATACATACATACACACACACACACACACACACACACACATATATATATATATATATATATATATATATATATATATATATATATATATATATATATATATATATATATATATATATATATATATATATATGTGTGTATATATATATATATATATATATATATATATATATATATATATATATAATTTGCATGGGTCAGTCGGTTAATTACTTTAATACTTCATTCACTGGAGTTATATCACCTTGCTTTACCTAAGACCCATGTAATTCTGCCAGCTAAGGCCAAACAAAGTTCTAAAGGACAGATACTGAAATAGATTAGGTCTCTAGCTGAAACTACTTAAGGATTCAGAATCGATGAAACACGGTTTTTTGGCAGCAACTTTTTACCAAAGCATCAGATAAAGGTAAAAGTTGGCAATTGTATATTTTATAACCCTACCTAATTTTTGCAAGTATTATTTAGTACTTAAGTTCTATAGTTTTGATATTTATAGAGTAAAATGAAGTCGCTGATGCCAGAACCAAGAAAATCGCAGACAAGGATCCTAAAACAATTCGTTACGTAAACATAATATGACGTCATGAGGCTCCACCCACCCACCGGGTAGGCGGTGAATGGAGATTGCTTACAGTCTAGGCTTCAACAAATTCGATAATGGCCAGCAGGATAAGGAATTGTCCCCATGGTTGCAAGACTGCATTTGTGCTACACCTTGCCACTTTGTATACAAGCGAGAAGACCTGTGGCAAGATTTACTATAGCATGAATAGGTAATTATTTCTATAGTGGGTAATAGTTACTTGGCCACCCTAGAAGTGTGGGCAGGAGCTGTTGTTAGGTAATCCCAACCTCTTCCTCGAGAGTGACGATGAAGACATTTTATAAATAATGTATAATGTTAGATGTTTTATTTGTTTATCTATAACATATTTATTAAACACAATGATTATAACAATATATGTTCCTCATCCAAATTGATTCCAATATATTTTCCTTTCCATGCATACCAATATAAGTCGTGTTACATTTGATTGATATTAAGTAGGTAAATAATAGCTTGCCCTGAAAATCTTGACTTATTGCCTTTTATTTGCAGCAAGTAGGCTATGAGAGCGTTGTTTAGGGTGCTGTATGACATAAATAAAAAAAAAGAAAATTAGCAATGGGTTACATTAACTGAAATAAAACAATGGCGTTGACCTTTACACCTCTAACAATTGAGGGAAATGAGGTATCATTGCTTTTCACTTGAATTCTACTTCTAGTGACCGATCCTGACTTGCTGCAAATAGAAGACTATAGTGTCGAAACCTGAGGTAAAACAAAACGGATGGTCTTTTTGTATTCCCTCCCTGAATAGATGTAGATCTAACAAATGAGCTATAGGCTGGTTCTTTATGTGGATGAATTACATACATTGAATTATTTGTGAAATACAAACTATACGAATATCAAGAAAATGGAAGAATTCCAAGCTAACAACTTAGTCCCAACAACTACTGTGGAAGTTGCGATGAAATCTCCACAAAATAATAATAATAATAATAATAATAATAATAATAATAATAATAATAATAATAATAATAATAATAATAATAAAAGTTTTTGAGAATGCTCGCCATCGCTGATATCGCTGAAACCTAGGATGGGTGCTAATATTAATTAGCGAGCATGTCGTCAGCAAGTAGGCAAAGCCACAGTGAAGAGACATTATCCCCACAAGCAAAATTCTCTTCTCTGTGGGTGGAGTCTCATGACGTCATAGGTTAACGTCATTATTGTGTTCAAAATCCTTACCTGCGATTTTGATGGCTCTGGCATAGGAAACACACTTTTACTCTGATGAGTACCAGCACTATTGAACTTTGGTACTAAATAATACTTGCAAAAATTAGGTAGGGTTATAAAATATACACTTGCCAACTTTCACCTTTATCTGGTGCTTTAATAAAAAGGCATTGCCATAAAACTGTGTTTCATCACCTCTGAATCCCTTAGTAGTATTACAAAATAGAGGATTATTACGCAACCACATAGATTAATTCAGCAAACTTACTGGAAAACTAGTGTCAACAAAAGTAAAATAAAAGGAGTGGATTATTTACAGGAGCTAACAGCAGCTTAAAATATTAGTCCTAATCAGGATAAAATACCTCAATGCTAAATGGAAATAATCTCAACAGATTTAATAAGCCTCTTCAAACGCTTTTATAAGGCACCAAAGTTATTCATTTATGCTAAGTTTCCATTTTTACATGATGACTCCTTCAGAAAAAGGTTTATCCAGATCATACAAAATCATTATAGTGCAGTCAGTATTAAACTAATACCGAAAAATCCCTTAACCATTGGGTCTTTCTTTAAGTATAAAGATAGGTTAAGTCCCTTCTTGACCTCTAATGTAGTATATAAATACACTTGCCCAAAGTGTAACTCTGGGACTTATGAGGGGTCTACAAAGAGGTTACTGAGGTTCAGAATCGATTCTCATCGTGGAATAAGTTTTCACACAGGAAGTAGGCTTTCCAACCCTGAGCATTTGAATATCAGGAATCATGCAAAACTTTGCAAAACCCATGTCGAGAGAGAAGATTTTTGCATCATGGGGGCAAACGCAAAACCCTCACGAACTACCCATGCTAGAGTCGTTGTTCATTAAGCAGCTAGTTCCCCAGTTAAATACCCAAACCTCTTTGGTCCAACTGTATCTTAGCTAACGTATCTCCTGTGTTTTATAATTTTATGATGTTTATTGACAGATTCCCAGAAGATGTAATAAAGGTAATATTACGAAACGTCGGAATAAAGATAAGACGAATGTAGAAATGGCCTGTTTCCTTGGTCAACCTGTGATTTGATGTCGCCCTTGGTCTTCACCTATATATATATATATATATATATATATATATATATATATATATATATATATATATATATATATATATATATATATATATATATATATATATATATATATATATATATATATATATATATATATATATATATATATATATATATATATATATATATATATATATATATATATATATATATATATATATATATATATATATATATATATATATATATATATATATATATATATATATATATATATATATATATATATTAAAGATTAGCATTAAAAATACGTTATGAATGCGCCCGCTTTCTGCTTTGCTCGGGCCAATAGATAGGCCTCTGTCTATTTTGAACCAGTGAGAGATAGTGGATACTGGCTTGGGTTAGTTTGAACCAGTGGAAGTCAGGGTATAAGGGCTCAGAGATATAATCTTTTGGGCAGTAAATGGCTTTGCACCGTTTTCTTTGGTACAGGAGAGGAAGCCGTTTTCTTTGATATAGCAGCGTGACCTGGGTCAGGACACGCCCCCCATCCCGGTCCAGAAGCAATAAAAGGTCAGGGCGAGGACAGCTCATCCTCACACACAGTATCGAGTTTAAGCCGAGCGGTCACGCTACCGTGCCACCCTGCCCTCCGTTCGCTCGCCGCCACGTGGAAACCCGCCGCCCTCTGCTCTGTGTCCCGATCCACGTGGCCCTCAAAGACTGCAAGCGGGGATTGCAAGTCCCCAAAAGCGAGCTGATACTCAACGGCGGCCTTTCCATCATCCCAAGGGCGCCCTTTTCTGCCCCCAATCTACGACTTGAAGCAGTACCTTGGTGAGGGAGGCCCTTTTGTCGACGCAACCACGTGTATCTCCGGCAGAAGACAAAGCTGGACGCCGACGTCAGCCTTACGCCCCTACACTGTGGTAAAGTACCCAAAACGAGTTGCTAGTCACGTTACTTCGCCCTTGTGCATTTATTAACTTCTGGGCCTATAACTTTGTATTCCCTGTTGCTTCTTGGTTCAATCCCAGCCCACGTGTTCACTGCTTCTTTCCTCAGAGTCACATGTAACGCCTCGGGGAGTCCTTGGCGCCCTCAGCGCACGCCCGAGTAGTTCATTCCCCGAATTCCAGCATTAGATTTGTAACCTGGGTCCTAATATCGTTTCAGAAGGACGATCGTAGCAGAATTTTCTTTGGTCCATGTTCCTGGCATTCCCAAGCTCCCCACTTCCGGGAGGACTTCTGCAGCAGCAATTTAACGTGGTTCAGTTCATTTTCCCTTTGATCTTGTGTGTTATGAAAATATAACTATTTTTGTATCCACGTGTTTCATGCACTTCCCTTTGAGTAAGAGCCCTCCGCTCCTTGTACAGCTCCTTTTTGTTTGTGTTTTATATGTCCTGGTTATCTTGCAAGGCCATTTTAGAGTAAAGTAATAAATGTGGAGTCATAAGAACCACCTGCACCAGGAAACATATAAAAATGGCGACCTGACCAGTGATTCTCGTAATGATTGCATCCCCCGCCCCTCCCCACCTTTGTTGTTTGTGTTGCAATTTGTGAAATCAGCAATTAGCTCAGCTGAAGCTGGATACGAGACAGATTACAAACCTTTGAAAAGCCAGCGCAACAGGCCAAGGAGATTCTGCGTAAGTAAACTGTGTTTATTTAGCGTAGGACACTTTAGCAAACGTGACTAACCCTAGGAAATTTTTTATAGTAGGGCACATGTCAGAGGAAAACGAGAGAGAGAATCGCCGAAACTTAGCTTTGGAAGCCTTTGCACGTGGCTTGCATGCCATTCAATTAGGTTATTTAGGTGCTAACTCATTAAAGGAATAGTGCGCATATTCCTCCTGTAGAAACGAGTGATTTCGAAACCGAATCCTTAAATAGGCACGAGAAATTGACGGAAAACACGTGTTCGAAAGTCAGACTAGCATCGCTGACTCATTTTACTCTCTCTTTCGTTTTAGAAATAGGAGCGAAAGCGTATATTATACGCCAAGGACGAAAAGGGTCAACAACTTTTTGTCTGTTCCCTCAGTTCGGGGAAGTCCCGGGGCTTTGTTTACTTCGTTCATTCATTCATAGCCCAGTTAGGAATGTGTAAAAATTTGTTTGTTTGATTTTCTTCGCTCTACCAAATTGCTTTGCATTATTGGGGGTCTGACATCATATATTGTTCTGTTTTTTTGTGTTTTGTTTTGTGCTTTTACTACGGCTGTGTGTGTTGCCTATCTGTTATGAATGTGGGATGGCCACCCACCTAATTGCCCTTGAGAATAACGCTTCTCCCATAAGTCAGTAAAACTAGCGCCCTCGCTAATCAGACTTCGTCTGTGCTGGAATTCTAGGGAGCCTATATATTCTATTCTTGTCCCCAATATACCCGCTTCGTCGGTAATTTGGTGAGACCAGTTCAGTTTCAATTCAGTCCCCAGATAATCCCGTTTTGTCGTTACCTTGGGAGACCAATCATTGCTAATCATCGTCCCCAACTGACCGGTTTTGTCGTTACCTTGAGAGACCAATCATTGCTAATCATCATCCCCAACTAAACCCGTTTTGTTGGTACCATGGGAGACCAATCATTGCTAATCATCGTCCCCAATCAGCCCGCTCCGTCGGTAAATCGGGAGACCAATCATTGCTAATCATCGTCCCCAACTAAACCCATTTTGTCGGTACCGTGGGAGACCAATCATTGCTAATCATCGTCCCCAATCAGCCCGCTCCGTCGGTAAATCGGGAGACCAATCATTGCTAATCATCGTCCCCAATCAGACCCGTTTTGTCAGTACCTTGGGAGACCAGAACATTCCCTTTCTAATTCCCGCCGTAGCCCGCTGTGCCTGGGCGGAGATCATTCCCTCACGTCCTTTGGGGAAAATTTCCAAAAATTCCCACAGCTCTGGGAAATTAATTCTGTGTGTTACTAGCGTCCTCTCCCACCTTCAAAATGTCGACACGGTCTCAGCAGAGCGAGGATTTCAAGTTCTTCATGTCCTCAGGGAAGGAACTCAGCCTTTCCGGGAGAGAACTAAGAGACTGGGTACAGGAGAGGATGGATGCCATACAAGCAGAGAAACAGGCTCAGGAGAGACGCGAAGAAGCCAAGAGACAGGAACGAGAGGCAGAGAGACAGGCTCAGGAGAAACGAGAAGAAGCCGAGAGACAGGAATGAGAGGCAGAGAGACAGGCTCAGGAGAAATGAGAAGAAGCAGAGAGACAGGAACGAAAAGCAGAGAGACAGGAACGAGAAGCAGAAAGACAGGCTCAGGAGAAACAAGAAGAAGCCGCGAACAGGAACGGGAAGCCGAGAGGGAAGAAAGGGACAAGCAGCGTGCCCATGAACTCGCGATGCTGCAACAGAGTGGCCCTTCGCCTCCACCTGCCCCCCAGGGAATGAGTGCCTTCAGCCAGGTTATCGCCTGCATGCCAAAGTGGACGGAGGCCGAGCCTGAGGTGTGGCTCGACAGCGCCGAGACAGTTTTAAAGGCCTGCCCCCTGAGTGCCGCCGAACTCTCCCTGGTGTTGGGCAAGTTCCTCGGAGGGAAGGCCCTGATTTCCTACAAAGCCCTCCCACCAGAGGAGCAGGAAAATTGGAAGGTCGTCCGCCAGACTATCGCAAAGGAGTACGAGATAACCCCTGAACGCTGGAGGAGGCGCTGGCGCGGGCTAGTGAAGGAGGCCAATCAGACCTGGGCAGACTGGGCATACCAGTCCGAGCGTGCCCGTGCCAAATGGTTCGAGTCCGTGGGGATTACGACCCTCCACGAGGCAATCAAACAAATACAAATAGAGAACTTCCTACTCTACACCCCGTCGGCCCTCGCCACTCACATCGCCGAAAAGGAGCCCCCAACCTTAGCTGAGTGCTGCCGATTAGCGGATCTCTGGGGCACCCTTCACCCCCAGGAGAGCTCCCTGCAGCGCAAAATAACTCCACCCGCCTTCCTTTCGGGTGCCCCTCCGCCAAAGAATGGGCAATCACAGAAGCCCGTTGTGTGCGGGTTCTGTAAAAAGATCAGGCATGCCAAAGAGCAATGCCGCAGTAAACCACCAGCGTCTCTCCCTCCCGGACAACCCCCTAATAAGTCGCCTGCGCCCTCTGCCAGGGCAGTGCGAAGAGATTTCAGCCAAACCTTTTGCACGGCGTGCAAGGTTTATGGCCACCCTTCCTCATGGGCAAAATGCCCTGGAAATAATAAGTCAGAAAATCCTGTCGTCGCCCTGGCAGTAATGAATCCCGAGTCCTTAGGCCCTCCTGCCGAGGGTCCCATCTATGTAGCACCTCCTCGAGGTAGACACTCAGCACGCCAGGTCAAGGCATTTGACGACTCTGGCGCGCAAATTTCCCTCATAAGGGGGGACAAAGTTCCCTATGGAGCTATAATAGACCGACGCAAGCTCATCACCATTGAGGGCATAAATGATTTCAAAATGATCCTCCCTACAGTCCCACTGAGGGTCACCCGACCCCACAGAGCCAGGACCCTTCGTCTCGCCGTAGCGAAACACATTCCAGGAGGCTATGACGTCCTCCTGGGCCAAGACTTTACGTCCCATTTCAAACCACAACCAGTCCGGGGTCCCCATTCCCCAATTAATCATCCAAATCTGAGTCCAGTGCCCGGCACGGCATCAGTGCCAGTGCCGAGGCCTCAGCCAGATCTCCCTTCAGGAGAATCTCGGTTTTCAACTCCTCTGCCAGTGCCACTTAGGCGCACTGAGCAGTGCCAGTCTCCGTCCGTCCAGACGGACGAGACCACCACCACATCGCTACCAGTGCCAGTGCCAATGTCAGTGCCTGAGCTGGTCGCCCCTGCATGCAAGTCGACCCCGCCCCCTCCGGCCGTCCCCTCTCTCTTGCCGCCCGCCGCAGATTCCTCCTCGAGTCATGATTCTGCCCCACCTTCCTGGGCTGATGAACTCTGCGAACTGCGCCGATTAATGTCTGAGATGGCGAACAAAATTCCTGGGTCAGTTGTCGCAGCAGCTGACCCAGATGGCACCCCTTGCCGCCCTTTGGCCTCGGGCCCTCCGATTCCCCGGCCAAGGGCAACGGTCCAAGGAGGAGAGGTTCGCGGCGGAGTCACCACGGGTGTGGGCGATAGCAGGTAGTCCACAACGAGCCCCCGAGCTCTTCTGGCCCCTGTGCAACCTTGGCATAGGGCCACCCCTTCATCTTTCGAATGTCTTGGCACCTTTCATCCAGGAGAGGATGTCAAGGCCTTCCGCTATCTTCTTCCTTTCCTTTGGAATTTCTATCCCTCATCCTTCTCTATCGATCTTTCCTTTCACACTTTCCCTTACTTACCACCGCAAGCGGCAGTTAGTTAACCTATGGGATATCATCCCCTTTAAAAAATGCATTAATCATTTGAAGCAGTAAGAGAGAGAGAGTGGGAAGTGGCACGCCCTTACGCCCGCCCTTTGGCAAAAGGCAGGCGTGTCAGCTCTTCCTGAAGGGGTCGCGCCCTTTGGGTTTCCTTTCCCAGCCCTTGGGCTGAGAGTTAGCTCTGACCATAGTCTATTGGCGACGGAAGTTAGATTAATAAATAAACCATAAATACCTCACTCTGTTATCCTTCGTTTTCTGTGTATATTATTTACTCTTGCATTTAATCTTTTCCTCTATTTGTTAACGAATCTCGAGTCACAAGACTCCTGCCCTTACGAATTTTATAGTTGCCCTTTAATCACCGCGGTGTGGCCCGCCCCTTAGTAAGAAGTAATGTCCTTCGTTTGTCATTCTGTGTAGTTTTTTTTTTTTTTACATTTTATTGAGTTATCTTTGTGGAGAATGTTATCCTTGTCTATTTTCCCCCTTCATTTGTTTATCCTCTCATTCATACGTCGAGCGAGTAGTCTATTTATAGCTAACACCCGAGTTGTAAGCCGCAGACGTAAAACTTTAGCGTGGTTTAAGTTGGCGAATTAGAACCCGCGAATAATCCCTTTACCTCGCCACTGTCAGAATACTGTAACTTCATTGTAGCGTTCGGGGGGAGATATTAGCTATGCTCGTCGAGCTTATGAACAATTGTATTTCGACTAAAAAAGGAGAATTGAATTTTGTTATTACAATTTCTGGTAAAGGGGATATTATTTAAAACCCACAGTGTATTGTCACTTATGCCGCCTCTTCAAGACACAACTAATAGCATGCATGTAATTCCAGGATAGCATTAAGAAATCAGTTGGTTTACATTTGTTTTCCTTTTAAATCCTGCCTTGTATGTTTTACTTTGTTGTTGTTGTTATTTTGTAATTTTGAAGTGTTCTTGGTCTATTTTCTTTGGAGCGCCTTATTACCCCAGTTAAGTAAAACGAATAAAGAATGGGTAGAATCAGTAATTATGAAGTATTTGAGCAATAATTAATTTGCAAGTAAGTTCCTCCTTGTATTGTATATTCTAAATTGTACTCTGCTCCTAAAGTAAACCTTCAGTTTGTTATTGATCAGTGTGGCAGCAGAGTTTTGCAAATAAAGTAAAGTAACGGTTGTAGCAAAGCAGAAGATAGAGTAAAGTCGAATGTTTTCTTCTCTCATTTTTGCTGTCATCGATATTCGCACCCGCTTATAGGTGTGAATATCATCTTGCCTGGGAAGCTGTAAAGATTAGCGCCAAAATACGCTATGAAAGCGCCCGCCATTCTGCTTTGCTCGGCCGATAGATAGGCCTCTGTCTATTTTGAACCAGTGAGAGGTAGTGGATACTGGCTTGGGTTAGTTAGAACCAGTGGAGGTCAGGGGTTTAAGGGCTCAGAGATATAATCTTTTGGGCAGTAAATGGCTTTGCACCGTTTTCTTTGGTACAGGAGAGGAAAATTTTCTTTGATATAGCAGCGTGACCTGGGTCAGGACATCGCCCCCTACCCCGGTCCAGAAGCAATAAAAGGTCAGGGCGAGGACAGCTCATCCTCACACACAGTATCGAGTTTAAGCCGAGAACGGTCACGCTTACTGTGGCCCCTGCCCTCCGCTTCGCCGCCACGTGGAAACCCGCCGCCCTCTGCTCCATGTCCCGATCCACGTGGCCTCAAAGACTGCAAGCGGGGATTGCAAGTCCCCAAAAGCGAGCTGATACTCAACGGCAGCCTTTCCATCATCCCAAGGGCACCCTTTTCTGCCACCAATCTACGACTTGAAGCAGTACCTTGGTGAGGGAGGCCCTTTTGTCGACGCAACCACGTGTATCTCCGGCAGAAGACGAAGCTGGACGCCGACGTCAGCCTTACGCCCCTACGCTGTGGTAAAGTACCCAAAACGAGTTGCTAGTCACGTTACTTCGCCCTTGTGCATTTATTAACTTCTGGGCCTATAACTTTGTATTCCCTGTTGCTTCTTGGTTCAATCCCGGCCCACTTGTTCACTGCTTCTTTCCTCAGAGTCACAAGTAACGCCTCGGGGAGTCCTTGGCGCCCTCAGCGCACACCCGAGTAATTCATTCCCCGAATTCCAGCATTAGATTTGTAACCTGGGTCCTAATATCGTTTCAGAAGGACGATCGTAGCAGAATTCTCCTTGGTCCGTGTTCCTGGCATTCCCAAGCTCCCCCCCCTTCCGGGAGGACTTCTGCAGCAGCAATTTAACGTGGTTCAGTTCATTTTCCCTTTGATCTTGTGTGTTATGAAAATATGACTATTTTTGTATCCACGTGTTTCACGCACTTCCCTTTGAGTAAGAGCCCTCCGCTCCTTGTACAACTCCTTTTTGTTTGTGTTTTATATGTCCTGGTTATCTTGCAAGGCCATTTTAGAGTAAAGTAATAAATGTGAGTCATAAGAACCACCTGCACCAGGAAACATATAAAAATATATATATATATATATATATATATATATATATATATATATATATATATATATATATATATATATATATATATGTGTGTGTGTGTGTGTGTGTGTGTGTTTGTGTGTATATATATGTATGTATATATATGTATATATATATATATATATATATATATATATATATATATATATATATATATATATATATATATATATATATATATATAAACATATATTTCATCTTTTCCTCTTGCAAGGGTAACTGCAGAATAGCAAGGTTTTCAGTTTCACTAAGTTCTATGCATGCGGTCACTGGCTCAATTATCCTTTCCAACGACAGGTCAACCAATCCATAATGGGTTTAAAAGAGTTGTGTCTAGTGTGTTCGTTCTGACCATTAAAAGAAAAAAGTCTGTTTCATTCCATCTGTCCATTCACCAACGCAGGTTTTAGGTAGATATGGCAAAACGCATAGCTCCCTCTTGATTGGAAGAAATCAATGTTCTCGACATAGTAGTAGCCCTATTGTCATAAAGATAGAAACTTTTTCTTCATTACTACATTTGAACGCTTATGTATACAAAGAATCCTTGCACCTAATATAGATAATAAACATATTAATTTATGTCGAAAATATGAGAATACAAGCACATGAAAGACGAACTTGTATCTGACAGTCGATGCAGACAAACACAAACGAACGATGGGCTTTCAACAATCAAGTTTTATTATATTTGGTATAATAATGAAGTCATTTTTGTATTCATGCAGTGAAACTGTACACAGAATAAAATTTGAACGACAAGGAAAATCTTATGATCTGACCAATTCCTGGGCATAGGTCTATGTGTAGCCTGGGCAATACCAGTGAGATGCAGCATGATTACTGAAAGCCCATCGTTCTTTTGTGTTTGGTATGAATAAGCTCGTCTTTCTTAAGCTCCTATAGGTACATTATTAATACAAATCGGCACGTTTATATTCATACAAGAACGTGCGAGGGTTCTTGTATATATAAACATTCAATTATATTACTGATTTTAAGCCAAATACGAGTTACATATTCGCATGTGACACATCTTCAGTGGTGGGTGGACAGATAAGATGAAACCGACTACAGTACATCGACCTTCCGTCCTCTCGCTGATGGGGCAAGCATATTACTTAGGATCCAAAAGCAGAAACAACTCAAGAAATTCTGACACCTGTGGTAGGATCAAAACCTGCACATGGTTTATCAAAATGAGGTTACCGTTAACCACTTCACCATGACTAAGCGTGAAGAAATCAAGAGTTAAGAGGCCACTGTAGTTATTACAAGTATACCTACATACGCATGCGTGTATGCATGCACAAACACGCGCTAAATATATATATATATATATATATATATATATATATATATATATATATATATATATATATATATATATATATATATATATATATATATATATTATATATATATATATATATATATTATATATATATATATATATATATATATATATGTATATATATATATATATATATATATATATATATATATATATATATATATATATATATATATATATATATATATATATATATATATATATTTATATATATATATATATATATATATATATATATATGTATATATATATATTTATATATATTTATTTATTTATTTATTTATATATATATACTATATATTAGTATATATATATGTATATATATATATATATATATATATATATATATATATATATATATAATAACTTTCTGGTAAGCTTGGGCTCTTGTTTACAATCTATATTTACGTTATAGACCATATATCAACCTTGTTATATTATAGTGTAGCTGGTCTATAATCCTAAACAACAGTTGAATACTTCCAGGCCCCCTTTATGAAAAAAAAATATAGGTATATATTATATGAATATAAAAACATATATTTGTATATATTTATTTATATATATATATACTGTATATTCAGTATATATATATATATATATATATATATATATAACTATGAATTTCTATATATATGTCAAGCCCTTTGTTGGCCGAAGGTTGAGCTTTGACTGTCGCCTAGATGGGCAGTTCAACCTTGTTATGACAGGGTACTGATGAGTGTTAGCTGGTTTATTTCCTGAAACAACAGTTGAAAATTTCAGGCTTTAATTTAAAGAAAAAAAAGCTATAGGTCCCGTTGAAAAGTAAAACATATATTGGTTCTTATGTATGTAAATATAAGTATAATATACGGGCCATATATATATAGCTATATAATATATTTATATATATGTCTGTGTGTATATGTATATATATATATATATATATATATATATATATATATATATATATATATATATATATATATATATATATATATATATAGCTGATGGCGTTTAACAGTAAAAACTCAAAGCGTAGCACACATCGAGACCGTGGAATACACCCAAGGCATAGAACACACCCTAAACGTAGAACATACCCGGATATTTATTTATCCCAACCTTCTATTAGACAGGAAAATGAATCAAATCTGTCTATAGTGTAATATCAAAGAATTTTTATCTATAGGTTTTTAAAAATATAAATACAGTCTACAAATTATAAAGTAAAATCTTTCACATATTCAGTACAATGCTACTTTAACACATAACTTGATTGTAAACAGCATTTTTAGCTTCACCATCAGGAGCAGGAATAAATAAACTCTTGGGCGAACCCACCCTTGAGCAAGCAACATAAAGTTGTCCATGGGAAAAACAAGGTGATCTCAAATCCACTCCACAGTACTTAATGGACTGCCCCTGTGCTTTGTTGATCTTGATCGAGAACGCAATTATCACTGGAAATTGCAGTCTCTTAAAGTCAAAAGGGAGATCCATCAGAATGAGTGGTATCCGTGGGATAAATCTGTTTCACTCTCTCCCTTTCCAGTTACATTTCCCAACATTTTTGACATTTCATATTTCACCCCTTCTCATCCCCCTTCCTAGTGGGGCTGAACTTGGACTTAGGGGCATAGGGATTGTTACTATTTATCTCAGTGACCTCAAAACTATGGTTCAAACAGTAATATATGTCATTTTTGGTTATTTTCACATGTCACCCCCTTCCCACCCCCACCCCCTTTGGTGCCAGTGATGGCTTACACCCACAGTGTTCTTTTCCAGATGGTAAGTCATATGTATACTGAAATGAGGTATGATAAACCCGTAATGTTTATTTAGTTGCTAAGTCTACAGGCAGAACCAGACCTGTTTCAAGGAAGCCCTTCCCACCCCCAACCCCTTTGGTGCCTTTTGGTGACAGTGATGCCTTGCCCCCAGTGTTCTTTTCCAGATGGTAAGTCATATGTATACCAAGTTTGGTTGAAATTGCTCAATGTGTTTTAGAGTTATGCTGGAGCATACACACACACACACAATACATCCATTTATACATATATATATATATATATATATATATATATATATATATATATATATATATATATATATATATATATATAGCTACATCTTCAAAAGCATCCAAGCCACCAAACGCTTAATTTAAAGCTGAAAAATAAAAACAGTGCATTGCTTAGCAATGCCCTGACAGGTAAAGGCGAAAGGAATGTTGGCCCCTCCTCAAAACCCATTAACTGCGCTCTGTACATCTCTCCCACTTTCTCTTCTTGAACATGTGACTTTGTGGAGTCCTTTGTTTCCAGACACAAGGTTGTGAGGAGATTAAGTATGGCCAGATGCAGAATAGAGCCGGCAATGCAGATTAAGAGAAAGAACACCTGGCACTGACTCATGAATGATGCGCACACGAGGGGGAACAACACTAACCCCTGACCGAGGTCTGATGAGGACCTGACCGATGGAACAAGGCAGAGACATAGCTGGATATGAGCGAGACACCTCTACCCCTTTCATTCCCTGCCTTCTTCAGAGATCCATGCCCCTACCACATGGTCATATTTTGTAGGGGGGGCCTTAGTATTCTTATCAGTGAAGCCTTTAGCCCTCCTCCGCCACCATTGTCCTCGCTGAAGCCACTTCTTCCATAAGGTAAAGTGATCTGTTGCAAAGGTTCTTCCATTTAGTCACACTGTTTTAATTCTTGTACTAAACGTCCTATTCCATTGCTAGGTGCCAATATTTCCATATTAACCTTACCTTGTTAGGGCAGTGTTACGTAAATACCTATGTTTGAATAATTGCATAAAATATCGAGGTTAGTAACGAAATCATTCATTTAAAGTCTACAACTGGCTCATGATAAGCATTTCCCCAGGTTAAATATATATATATATATATATATATATATATATATATATATATATATATATATATATATATATATATATATATATATATATATATATATATATATATATATATATATATATATATATATATATATATATATATATATATATATATATATATATATATATATATATATATATATATATATATATATATAATGCAGCTTCGGCATTAACTTATACATCTCTTGATGGCTCAGTGGGTAGACCGTTGACTAGAGTCGTTGAAAGGTAACTGTGTCAAGGGATCGAGACCAAGCAGTACCGATCCATTTATCACTTATAATTCCCCTTTGGAGATAATTCCCCAACGGGAATATTCCCGAAGTAGCGTGAATTGAATATTAAACGACATTTGTAGCTTCATGATTGTATATAAATCACGTGTGATTAAAAATTTCATAAGAGCTGCGTGTTCTAAACATACCAATGAGCTATCATGGTGGAGGTGAGTTAATGCCGAAGCTAAAGTACAATTTCCTCGCTCTCGACGGTTAAACAAGTACAGCATATTCGGCATTAACTTATACCTCTCTTGATGGCTCAGAGGGTAGACCGTTGACTGGACCGTCGAGTGGGTCTAAAGATAGCAGCCTAGAACAATGTTCCTAGCCTGGCCAACAATAGTAAATATATAAGAATCCATATATCACTTAGCAGTAAAACCTATCAGACTGTCAATATAGCAAGTTATAACAATCGGCACATATATATAATCGTAAATGCAAGACCTTGTACTTGATATGAATACACTAAGTTCACATACTATGTATAAATCTCATCTAAAATCAAAGCAGACGTATCTATCAACGAACGACCATTTCTGTCTATTAACCAAAATATGCCTCAGAGCACTGTCTCATGATAGTTCTAAAAATCTTTCTTGTGTTACTAGACCTGAATTTATGTCCTTATTCCATTTTACATATTTCTTTACGTAAGCTATAAAAGAATACGCCTTTTGTAACCATCAAACAGGGTCTGTAATTCCATATGTAGCTAAAAGATACTCTCTTGACCCATAACACACCATTAAAATGTCCCCAAGTTGAATCGCATTTTGCCAACAGTGAAAATATTCTCATTATTGTCACCTCTCGTTGCTCTATTCCTAGCGCGACTTTGTTATCACTCGCAAATTTGGTAATTATATGAATACACTCTACCTGAACGTGATCACCCATAAACTCACAAGAAGGAAATCACCGAAACAAAACACTCCAAATAAATAAAAACGAGAAGGTGAAAAATCTAAGGGGCAAAAAATCTCCACGGTGACTACTCTTACAGGGACAGTTATAAAGCAAAATGTGTATCTAAGTGCAATGAAAAAAATAACTGTTGAGGCGTGCATTTGAAAAAAAAAAAAAAAAGTATGACAAATAACTCCCTTCTACTTATCTAATATAAGGGTAGACTGCGTTGACGGACACGAGGCGGCGGCAGCTTCAGCGTCGTCAGCGTAACTTTTGAAATCTTGCGTAGTTGCGTCAGCCAAGATGTAGGCCAGGAAATCAGCAACAGTTCAGGGTTGATGGGTTATGGGCATCCAAAATCTAGGTTGTTACCTGAAGGTCATCCAACATCCGAGTTGTCAGTTGAAGGGCATCCCACATCTTCGTTGATTTACTGTTTACGCATAGGTAAAAAAAACTCCTCAGACGTCTCATCCTCAGGGAAAATCTTCTATACAATACAATGGCGCGTAGCTAACATACAAAACCATGGCTTATAGTTGTAGAGAATTGTTTGAAGATACTCGTGCTGGCAGTTTTCTCAGTACCGTCTCTCTTTCTCGAAGGCATTAAGTGGGTTCTGACCGAGATGGTTTTAAGTACCCGCTTGCCACCAATATGTTGTGATGGTGGAATATCAGATGGGACTCTTCAAGTCTATTTTGTTGTTTATTATAAAAAAAAAGGGTAGAAAAATGGGGGTGCCTGTTCTAGCAGCGTTTCCCCTTGACTCCTCTGGCCCATCTCTCACTCACGTTATGTCACACAAACTCCAAGCAGACTAGTAACCAATTATGGTTTTTCCATCTATTACAAAAGATCAATTAAACAACATAGTTTATAAAAAAGAGATGATACAGAGGTCACCGGAACATGATCATAAAACATTTTGTATATAAACAGTTAAGTATTTTACAAGATAATAAAGGGCAATGTGACAACATATTTTACATGTGTTCTCTTGCGTTCTTTCTTTGTCACAAGGACAGAACGTGTAACACTTAAAATTCCCGCCGGCCTGAGATCTCTTCAGGTTTGAGTAAGTGCCAGTACATTTCACCTATAATGTCAACGTCCTTTAGATCACTTAAGATTTAGTAACTATGGGAGTAAAGGTTAAATTGTTAAATACCAGAGGTCTTTGATACTACATTTACAGAAAAACGCCACACTTCAGACTTTGTCATCAATATTCTTTCAACTTTGTAAGACAAAGCTTATCATGTTATTCTGTCATTGAGTTATAAGCATACCTTCATATTTCACATAACAGTTATACATTATAATAATAATTATTATTTATATATATATATATATATATATATATATATATATATATATATATATATATATATATATATATATGTGGTGTGTGTGTCTGTGTGTGTGTGTTATCTTTTAATACCTAGGAAGGATGCCACTTACCTTCGAAAAACTGCAGGGGGCGAAAAACTACATGTGTTTTTGGTAGGCCTTGCGTTCTTCCTCCCCAGGCGTCTCGTCTCTCGTCTCTCTCTCTCTCTCTCTCTCTCTCTCTCTCTCTCTCTCTCTCTCTCTCTCTCTCTCTCTCTCTCTCTCAGACCTGTTCCTGTTTCTATGGTGTAAATCAAAATCTAGATTTAGCTTACAGAAATAAAGTTTATAATGCAAACCTAACAACAAGTAATGTAAAATGAAATTATGCATGCTAGATAATAAATCTCAATTAGCTTCACCCCAAAAGCAACAATGGCAAGAAAACATGATGTGTGGGGATTAATTCCCATCTACAACCAAGTCTCCAATTCAGTCCACATTATTTCTAAGTCGGTTATCCATAACTCTCAGTGTCAATTCTGTTACCAGTTACATTTCCCATATAGGTGGCTATATGCCATGACTGATTATGGTTTCTACCCTCTTCAAAACATCTGCAAGGAACGGAACCATCTCCATTAAAAAAACAGAACGGAACCATTTCCATTAAAAAAAACAGAATTCACCCAAAATAACACACCAAAAATACATGACACAAATGTTAAAGAATGACAAGAAATAACCACTGCAAAAAATAATCATTGTCTATGTTAAACACTTGGAAAGGTTAGTACATTTTAAAGTTCAATATTCACTCTTATAGCAAAAAGGGAATCCTGATTCCCAAGTGTTCCAGTACGTCCAACTGCTCTGACTTTTCACGAAGGAATGAATAACTCTTCACAAGAGCCCTTCACACCTAGCAATTTTCACAATGCACAAACTAATACACACTTCCATTTAACACACCTAGAAGTCTGATTAAAACCAGGCAAAATGTTCTCGAAGGTTCCATGCTGACGCTAACACCCCGGCCCACATGACACTGTATCTGAGGCCCTCCAGACCAGTTTCATGTCACAGCTGGTCAATCCTGAATCTGAAAGGTGACTGTATGATCGAGTGCTGAATTATCAAACACCCAAGACACATATCTTCCACCTGCAAAACAGCTGAATATTGCAAAAGTTTGTATGTCACAAGCACATACACAAATTCCCAAGTACACAAGTGCACAGAGCTCGGACCACCCACCTTGTGTCGCCCTGACACAAATTACACTGACTCAATTTCTATGCTGCAGCTTCATGACAAATCGTCATTTGCACTTGTGGAGACTGCTTCGCTCTGAAGCAGCAGAGTCGCCTATGCTTTAAGAATATGGCGACACCCATGATTATGATAATTATCAACAATGCACCAAGAACACATGGTAAGACCAACTTATGGTCACTGAAAGTCCAGTATAGTCTATTTCTTCCATTTGTTTTAACGCTGGCAACGTCATAAACTCCAGTAGAGCCAGTAATTTTACAACACCATGATAATTATGCATGTGATGCATGAAAATGTTCGCTGACGAATTATAAATCCTCTTGCTAAGAAGGATGAACTCTGCCGACACTATCCTGCATGCTCCATCAAATAGCCGTGATCCCTCCAAAAGGAATGAAGCCGACGAAGCGTGACAGATTTCAGTAAACTTGCAGTTCTTGCGGAATACTGCTGAAGTTGTTTCTAATGGCAACACCAAATAGCCATTAGGAACTGGTATGAATGAACATTTTGTTGTAGTCATGTCATGTGTCAATTGAAACTTACAACCCCCTGACACTATATCCCTTAGAACAAACCCCTTATTTTTGCAAACATTTGTTATGGGCCAATGTACACTCGGCAAGAAAAGTGAGGATACAGTTTTTTTAAATCTTCAGACATATATTGCTAAATAATGAGACATCTGGCAACTTTAGAAAGGGGAGGAGCTTAGTCATGACAGGGTTTGTTTTTTGCAAATAACTTTCAATCAATTCTACGGTTCTGAAATCATTGATACTTAAATGCAGTAGCAAGCTTTACAGTATGCGTTGTTGTTCCTGAGCAAAATAAAACATAACCTACGAATAACCTTTGCACATATTCATGACACCACAATGAACGGAATCTTGCATAATCGGAAACGCGATCTTCCATAATGAAATCAAGAGTTAAATTTGAGCTACTGTCCAACGAAAAACTTGGGGAAACAATAAAGGAACGAATTCAATGTTATGGTGAGAGAGAGAGAGAGAGAAAGAGAGAGAGAGAGAGAGAGAGAGAGAGAGAGAGAGAGAGAGAGAGAGAGAGAGAGTTGCTGCTGTGTAAGCCTAGGCCTATATAAGATACCATTTCATTATTTTTTTTTTTTAGAGATTGAGCGATACTATATTTGTATAGTATGTTTTAGCAATGGAGAGAGAGAGAGAGAGAGAGAGAGAGAGAGAGAGAGAGAGAACATTTTAGGCCCATGTAGAGCTACTCATTTCATTATTTTTTTTTTTCTTTAGAGATTAAGCGATACTACATTTGTACAGTATGTTTTAGCAATGGATAGAGAGAGAGAGAGAGAGAGAGAGAGAGAGAGAGAGAGAGAGAGAGGGAGAGATGTCTGTAAACTTATCTTTTTCACATCATAGAGAACGCCCGGATTTATCAACCTGCCCTAGCTACATTTACTGCCATTAATCCAGCTGACCTTTAACACCGTGAAATACAAATATGAATCTGTAAAATTAAAGAAATTATCATTACCTCGTATGATGATGCAATAATGAGCCTGTTCATAACGGAAAACGAGTAAATATTGCCATTTGATAAAACAGTACAACAACCGAGATATCCACACACTATCTTTTAGATCTCTATGAACGAAGTCATCTGAGAAATTCTGATTAATCGGACATGCATGGTTTTTAAGTATCTGAACGTTTTTGTTTTGCAGATTTAACATATATGATATAAATTGTCATATTCTAGAGTAAATTTACTGAGATTATGTGTTTTCTGTAAGAAAAATTAAAATTGATGAACGAAATAAAGAAAACTGTATCACTTTTGCCGAGTGTACATCTGTCCTAATATAGCACTGATTGAAACTTGTTCCTATACTATACATAGTTTCCATTTTCTCTAACATCACTACTGTATTACTATATGTACTAGGAAAAGGTCTTATTATATAAATACAAAATGGGTCCTTAGCACTAGTAGGAATCGCCACAATTAACCCCTTGTCTGATAAACTTACTTTATAATCCCATAGTATCTATATAAATCAATACGTGTGAAAATTATGTTGGACCCCCACTCATAAGCTCCATTCATCAAGACTGACTCTAACACACCCAAAGGTAAAACGTCTTCAGAAATACGCCCTTCCGACGCTGCTATGACCACTTTTACTTGAGATTTGATATCGTCTCCCAACAATTCGGTCTCTTTCTCAATACTCACAAGCATTATATGAACCGTAAGCAGAGCTTTTGTCAAATCAAGGGCACTCCTAACATCCTGAAAAGTGGCTTGTAACGCATTGTACATTTTTCTCAAATCTTCAAAATGCTCATGTAACTCTACATTACTGCTACATAACTTTCCCATAACACTCCCCGGGTCAGCTACCTCAGCTTCCAATGCGTCAACCTTCTTCAGGCTCATAATTGCCACCCCACCAATCGCTGCTACGGCCAATGCTGTCAGCCCATAGCTAAAGCAACTGCCGTCCTTTTAGCCTCCTACTTCTAATACAAGAAAGTTTTAAATTATCCAAATAAAACAAACCCCAAAATGATACAAATAACCCAAATGATACGATAACCCAACTGATACAAAACTTTTGTGTTAAAAGATTTGACAAATTATGCTAAATCCCCGTATCTAAAAACATAGGGAGAGAAAAAAAACATAAATAATTGCTTAGCCCTAACAAAAAAACCAAGGAAAAAACAATAATAAACAAAAAAACAAAGAAACCTCACTAAACATCAAACTGTTTTTTATCTTAGAAATGTGTGTTAATCTCGTCACTACCGTGTCTTCATTTAAAACCACAAACTTACTTCCTCGTTTCTCTTCTATAACGCAAAACGGACCCTCAAACTTGGGACCTAACTTGTAATTCAAGTAATTTCTGACATTAATCTTGAAAGATACATTATCCCCAACTGCAATTCTTGCGTTATCCGATTTCGCATTACTTCTCGTGACCATCTCTTGTGTCTTCGACTCAAGATTACCTCTAAGACGTGCATGTCTGTCTTTAGCTGTAGCAATTAACGATTTAATCGTATCACCACAACGAGAAGGGACTGCCAACAAATCAAACGCATCCCGAACTGGATAACAAGTAAATCCTTCACCAGTGACTTATCAGTGGTGTCACTAACTGTCGTATTTATGCTATGTCTGACCACATCTATATATCTATCCCTTCTTGACTGGCATCAGTCACTAATGTGAATGGTAAAGAAAAATCAGGGAGCACTAAAACTGGATGACTCGTCGACTTTCTGAAAAGCTACCGGCTGAGCCTCACCCCATGAAAACTGTACATCATCTCTCAATATTTCTGTCAAAGGTGCCGATATTGTAAAAAAATCCTCTCACAAACCTACGGTAAAACCCTGCCATTCCCATAAACAAGCGAACATTTTTCTTACTTCTAGGTGTAGGAAATTCGCAATTGCTTTGACTTTCTCGTCATTCACTCGAACACCTTCCGAAATGACATATCCTAAATATACAATATTCCTCTTCAAAAATCACAATTGGCTAGATTAACTTTCAGACCCGCCATCCTAAGCCTCCTGAGGATTTCCCTCAGCACTTCTAAATGTTCCTCTGTAAAGTCCATAGTAATTAATATATCATCCATATCAACAAGCACATTTTTTCCCCAACGTGCCTTGCAAGACTGTAATCACTAGCCTCGTAAAAGTAATAGGACTTCCCAACAAATCAAAAGTCATCCTTGTAAATTCATAATGTCCCTTGGGAACTGAAAACGCTGTCAACTTTTTACTCTCTTCACTCAGTGGCACTTGTAAAAACCCTTTCTTGACATCAATTGACAAATAGATATTCCTACCGCCAATCTTCAGATGCCTGTCTGGGATAGTCTTCTCATTTAATTTTCTAAAATCCACACAGACACATACAACGGGAAATTAAATGGTGATGAGCTAGGCCTAATTATACCTTCCTTCTCCCACTTATTAACCTCTTGTTCCATCTGTTCCATTATCTTAAAAGATATCCTATACAACAGGACATAAATCAGTTTTGTCTCCCTCTCTAAATGCACCTGATGCTCTAATACATCAGGCAACCCCAATTTATCTCCCTTCAAAGCAATAACATCTGCATATTCAGCTAAAACCTCACCTAACCCCTCTATGTATTCCCTATGGTCTGCCTCACCTAAATGATTCCTAAAAATCTGCCTTCTAACCTTCCTTTCAGCCTCTGAAAACCCATTTGGCTCTCCTATTAATGCCACTGATTCAGTTTCCTCCCTCCATTCTTCCAAATCTCCAACATAAGTATTCCTCTGATTCTTCCTATTTGAATTATTACAGTTTATTACACATGTAACCCCTTCATTTAACACCTTGTTTATGGAAATTGCACTCGCTACTCCTTTAAGTTTCTCACTGCCTTTCACCACACACACCTGTTTATCTATTTTTATATCTTTCACCTTAACTTTCACCAACTCAACCATACCTGGTTCTAAAATTATATCCCCATTAAAACACCTTTATATATCCTCTTCCCCTCTCCATTAGGCTCACTTTCTCCCTGTGATTAATTATCTCCTACAATTTCCTCAGTATTACCCATGTCAACCACACTCCCCTCCATTTCCTCAGCACCTATATACGGGATAAAACCCCCAGTTTCACCAACCATCATACCTCCTTTACTAGGGTATATAGAAAAACAGATCGTATTAAACGTTGGATGTCCCAGTAAAACCTTATTACCCAAAGTTAACTCTCTCACCACCGAAACTGGTTCCCATTTAACTGGTTCCTCAGCAAAACCCAATATCTGCTGCACCTACAACGTCCAGTTTATGAGCTTGGACGTCGCACACTTTCTCCTCTGAACGCCTAAGCCGATACTGGGAAAACATTAATTGATAAAAATCAGTGTCCACTAAACTGACTGAAGCTCCCATATCTACAAAAATTAGATGAACAGATCCAGCCACAGCTCCTTTCACCACCGGCTTGGTTCTCCTATATCTCCCAAAAAGCCTATGTGACAGGAACAATTTATCTTTTCCCTTGTATTTGATAGGCATTGAAAAAATTCT
>NC_089761.1:4463082-4503082 GCF_040412425.1 Macrobrachium rosenbergii
CTCTCTCGCTAACGTCACAAAGATCTCTTTCGTTCTCGCATGGATTTTTCTCTCTCTCATTCCACATTAAAGAAACGAAATGGGCCGTATAAGGAAAACTCAATCTTTCCTACCAAAAATAGATTTATTATTTAAAGCAACCCAACAAGCAATGAATAAACAAAGCAAAGATTAAAATGCATCATAAATGAAATTGTCAACTAAGAAAACATCTAACTCAAGATTTAGTCTCAGTCCAACTAAAAATCTGATTATGGCTAATAGTCTGCAAATTCAAAAATTCTCACATATTCCATTATAGACTTTGTTAGGTCTGGTCTCAAGTCTCCCACATAAAATACTAGACATTGCAAAGGTTTGCAACTGTCTTTCTCTATGATCACACCAGCATGATAACATCATGTTTTGCCCACAAAGTCATCACCACAACCACAGCCATGACATCTGTCGAAAAAATGAACACAGATAATACTCCCAAAAACATATAAGTGCAAAAACATAATAATGAAAAGTCTAAAATGCATGAGTAAATAGCATACTGGTAAAATATAGAACACAATAAAATAGAATATTGAAATAGTAAAATGCTACATCCACTTCCCACACAAAATCAAAAATGTCTTAAAATATGGTAAAAAAAAAAACATAAGTTCAAAAATGTCTTGAAATATGGTAAAAGACCATAAATCCACAATTCACATAGAAAAACGAAGAGTCTGAACTGTACCTTATTCTGCCAATTCTAAGAGCTCGCCACACTCAAAGATAATGTCTTCACGATCCCGATCTAGGTCTGCTAATGAACGACCGAACTAACTTTTGGGCAGAATTAGACACAAAATCGAGATTCTATAACACACAAACTCTTGTACAGGCATAGCGACTTGGTCATATGACTCGGCCAATACCGCGTGTTCATCACATTAACTGCTGAGATGATCAACTATTTGCTGAATACAAGGATTTTTGCAACTGACGGCTTCAAAGAAAAGTACCATCTCGCAACCAAAAATTCTTTCATCACACTCTGTACCTTTTAACATTGCGGCGGCTATATTTTCTGAAATATATATATAAATATAAATATATATATATGTATGTAAATATATATAAATTATATATATATATGTGTGTGTGTGTGTGTGTTTTTGTGTATGTAAATATATATATATATATATATATATATATATATATATATATATATATATATATATATATATATATATGTATATGTGTGTGTGTGTGTGTGTGTGTGTTTTTGTGTATGTAAATATATATATATATATATATATATATATATATATATATATATATATATATATATATATATATATATATATATATATATGTATATATATATATATATATATATATATATATATATATATATATATATATATATATATATATATATATATATATATATATATATATATATATATATATATGATTTAGTCCTTCAGTATATGATATTAGAAAGAATTTATCGACCCATTAAAGCTTTCATTCATCATTGTTTTTGCATGATTTTCATCCGTGACATCAGTCCCATCCCTGATAAAATAATATTCCCTTAGGCTATTAATGTGTCTAATTAGGCTGCAAAAACCGCCACTAGGAAATTTTGCAGCAAAATTTACTAATGGTGAGGTTTTGCAGCTAATTAGACAAGCTAATAGCCGAAGAGAGCGTACACATGCGCTGAAAGATACCATAGACACACGTCACAAACTGACTGCATACGTATCACCAACACGTTGAAAACAAATGAACCATTGTAAGTAGAGGATGAATCTTTGACTAATTCTGGATAATCATATGAAGCACTATTTAGGACTACCAATAAGTCGCTGACTTGTATTTATCTTGTTTGTAGTGTGTATGCAAATCTAAAATGCCTCAACATTGATACATGGGTTAATTGCTTTGGAGATTTTACCTTTACAAAAGGCCACTTTAATGAACTACAATATGAAAATACTGTATAAATTATTTTGTATTACACTGAATAAATATAAGTGACAGAAAACAGTTTTGAAAATTTTCTAGCAAGAGAGGTGATAAGAATTCAATAATCTGTGTGAAGGCGATGATAGTATGGGACAACAGATTTTGGCCAATAAGACTATAGCAATTTCATTTAGTGAAGTACTAAATCACTATTCATTAAGTGTGTGATGCTAATGATGATAATGATAAATATGACAAGATTATCGGTATTGTTGTAGAGAATTAGATAATTTAATCAATATTTTGATGAACTGAAGAACAAGTCCAAAACGTCCCTGACCTTCCCCCCGCCCCCAAAAAAATAGTTACTGATGTATAGAATTTAAACAGGGTCTTTTAAGGAAATTAGATATTATAGCAGCAATAACCTTTTATATCAGTACATACCATCTGCGTTCTGACAAATAACAATGTTACACTATATTAGCAATGTATTGTAGTCTATATTCAATTATTAACACATCATAGAAAGTGGTTGTACACATGTCAAAACTATTATCATTGCACCAAAAAATTAGAAATCTGTTTATTCCATATTTGCCTGAAACTAGCGGCAATGATGATGAACAATCTATTTTGTTGGCCGATGATGATGATATTAATTACCACGTACCAGAAAGTACGCACGACTCCCCCTCTGAGTCATGCATTTATCCTGTATGAAAAGCAAACTTGCGTTATTTGCATATTCAAAAAACGCCTAAATGACCATGTCTTCAGAGACGCCAAAGCAAGGAGGTTCGTAGCATGTTCTTGTATGATTTTCATGACTAGTCCTCAAGGGCGAGCACTGCAGTCTCTTTGCAGAGCTCAGGTATGATGATCTGGGAAGTGATCCTAAACAGACAAGGAAACTCGAAGTCATTCAGTATTCAAACAAGAGTGGATAGGGCAGAAGGATCAAATGGTGCTCTGGCGTAAGTGTCAAAGTAAATGCCCATTTCCTTGATTGACGTCAGGAGGCCGAAAGTAATTCTTGTACGGCTCAGTCTAAATGAAAACTTCAATGGCCAAATTCCTTGCTGGAATCCCGATTGAATGTCCAGTGGACCTTCAAATAAAGCTCCAGAATTTGTACGTCTAATGACCCAAACGGAAACGTGGACGGTAAACTTCGACCCTCTGCCAAAGATCAGAAACCAGAAATGTTCAATTTTTTATATAAATGTTTGTAAGGACCTAATTAAATTTGTGCATAACTACCGTTATTATTGCTATTGATAGATTCAACTACCCATTTCTTGGTCAGATCAGTCCGTAAAATATGAATAAAGAACTCTGATAAACGTTCGTACTCTTTTTCTTTTATGAACATACTAACTCTATGGTTTGATTCAGTTTATTAATTTCGCCATGATTATATCAAATGGCTTTTGAAATTTTTCCGCACACCTCAAAATTATTAATTTTTCCTTTTTGCGCTCTATTTGTCCCCAAAAATATGTGCATAATGAACACTGTAATTCATCTAAAAAATAAGTAGCGCCTGAAAAAAAATATGAAAAGAATAAAGCAAATCAGAATAAAAAGTTGGTCCCTGTTTGGTTTGTGATCCTGTTAACCCTTTTAACAATTATTAGTGTCATTAACTAACTTCATACACGTACACTTTTTTATCACTCCTTCAAGTCCTTGGTACTTACAGTTAATGTTTTAAGTAACCTGTAGTAATTTTTTTTTTTTTTTTCGAGTAAACACTCACCAATGGTTAAACTCATTCTAAAAGTGTCAGTAGTTAAAGAGTACAGTGATGATAATTACGTGTTTCATAATGTATTTCTTTTGACATCCTGCTCAGTGTAATACCTCTTTGAGTGGAAGTTTTAAATAACTATATTATCTAACAGTGTTTGTAAAATATCTGCGTACAAAGGCAATTTCAGTTTAGTAAAGAGCTATTTTCAAGGACATAAAGGAAATTATATTCACTTAGTTCACTAAATTATTTCTCAGATAAATTTATTTCATATTTTTCATCAAAGTCTAATTAGGCTCATCCTTGGCAAGATTAAATTGCATTATCTAGCCTCACTTCAAAATGTCGTTGTGTCTTATAAATTAAAAGCTTTTGAATGCTTTACTAGTCTAATCTAATGGAATTATTTTCAGCAATTTTTCTTGGCAAATGATGCTTAGTCTCTACCATGCTCTTACATAACCAAAATCAGTTTCTGAAAAAGTAAACATTTATCTTCCTTTTGGAATTCTGATAATTTTGTGCAGACTGGATTAATCTAACCAGTATTCATACCAAAAGCCATAGCATTAATTAACAAGCACTGGAGAAAAGGCATGACAACTAACGTGATTTCATTTACTTACGAATAAGAAGGCCTACTGGATAATTCACTAGACTTTTGCTACTCTCCTTGCAGGCAGAATGAAAGTTGCACTGATAATACATTGCAATAGCTAATGCCATCAGTCGGGTGGTTGGCTTAGACTAGGTCGACTGTAAGCCACAATAGACCCTCAACCTTGGACGAGTGTGCAAGGAAATTGACCTACCGACAGAGACGATAATACCATTGACGGAATGAAAACTAGAAGTTTGATTGGAATTTAAAGTTTCATTTGACCATTGCTAAAGAGAAAGACTGCAGTGCAGTGCTAAGAGCCATTCAAGACCAACTATCATGAGGTGCTATTTATTCTTAAGAAGAGAGGTAAATTTTGCTACACACACACACACACACACACACACACACACACACACACATATATATATATATATATATATATATATATATATATATATATATATATATATATATATATATATATATATATATATATGTAATTCTAATAGCCACAATGCCCTCTTAACTTTTCGAATTCTCCGCTCTTTTTTTGGATATGCTTGTAACTACTGAAGCCGTAACATCCAAGGGCAAGAAATTGAAGAGACTTGTGATTGCCGGTCGTGGGACACGAACCCGCATCACCATAACCACACAAGGAGGTCACGTTGCCGACCTCCTCAGTCACGTTGCCGACCTTCTCGTGGTCAGGTCGGCAACGTGACCTCCTTGTGGTTATGGTGACGCGGGTTCGTGTCCCGCGACCGGCAATCACAAGTTTCTTCAATTTCTTGCCTTTGGATGTTACGGCTTCGTAGTTACAAGCATATCCAAAAAAAGCGCGGAGAATTCGAGAAGTTAAGAGGCACAAAACTATTAGAATTACATATGTGTCTGTAAAAGTGACCAGTAGATTCTATATATATATATATATATATATATATATATATATATATATATATATATATGTATATATATATATATATATATATATATATATGCATATGTATACATGTGTACGTACATATATATGTATATGTATACATATATACACACACACACATGTATATATATATATATATATATATATATATATATATATATATATATATATATATATATAAAGTCTTTTGACAAATTATGTGCTGGCTGGTCAAAAGTATATCTGGTGCAGGTGCATTTATGTGGACGTTGGAGGTTTCCACAGTTAGATACAGCAGGTATCTGACGCGTTCATTTGTGCCTTCTGATCATGTGACAGATTGATGGAAGCGTTGTGGTCCTTCGAGCATTGAACCAGTGTCGTCACGTTTCTGGGGAGGGGTTATTGAGTGCTTATATGTGTGCACTCTCTAATGGTAAATTATGAGAGGAACATACAATAGCTAGGGACTTCAAATTGCAGCTGGGTGTGATTTGCTCTTTGTGCAGTGTTAATGGATAAGAACAGAAACTGTGAGATACGTTATTTGCTGCCATAGGAAGTAAGACAACTCATTAACACTTATATTTTTTCTAGACATTATGTGGAATACCCATGTTTTTGTCACAGTGAAACTCTTCTGTTTCTCCATTATGCATTTTCCCATTTTGTTTTCCATTGTGCATTTTTCTGTTTTGAATGTTGATTTCTTTAAACGCCATTTCTGGTTTTAATATATAATGTTTCTTTTAACAGAAATTCTGAGTTCATCCTGTGAGGATGAATATTTTAGAAGTGGTGTTCTTTTACATACTATATGACATTTATTTTGGTCTAGAATAATTATAACCTTTTTATTTTGTTTAGTGACCAGGGTGTTAGTCACTAATATTGGTTGTTCTAGAATCATTACTTCATTTGATTGTAAATCTGAATTTCCACTAGTTATGATTTCCACTTTAAGGGGGTGTGAATCACTCCATTTCATGACCGTAGCTTTTGCTGAAATACTTTTGTTAAATTTGCAAATAAAATCTAATTTTGTATCTCGGTGTTGAACTCCAGTAGGCCTTTGTTTGAGGATAGAGTCGACGAGAGAAAAAGAATGTGCTGACCTAGTGCCAGCCTTTTGCTACCAGAGAATCTTAGGGATGTAAGATGATATGATGCTGTTCTTAAAACAGATACAGTAAGAGATTATGACCCTAATTGACCTTGTGTAGGGTCGTAACAGTGTGGTGGGCAGTGGTAATAAACATGAATAGATAGTCAAGTCGTTAATATATAGGGTAGAAGTTACGCTTCCGAAGAGACATATCTTATTAATAGTGATATTGATATCTCAGAATAGGATTTGATGGTTCAGTAATTCGGTTTAGGGAGGTGTTGTGAAATGCACTCGGCTCAGTCTTTCTCGAGCACAAGTGTCTGTATGTGTTTAATGATGCTTCAAGGGGCGCAAGGTTTTGGTGTGTTTATAGGCATTTGCGGACTTTAGTTCATATTGGGAATGTTTGGGGAAGAGGGCGTGCTCAGTGCATTTAATTGCGGTATCTTGACTGTTTGTGTGTGATAAAACACACGAAACGCGGAAATGTTTCTTTTTTTTTCTCTCTCTCTCTCTTTCTTTGGAGGAAGGATTTTCACACCGTCAAATATATAAGTATTATTATTATTTTTTATTTTTATTGTTCATTTTAGTGTCAGATCTGAAGTGTACAAACTGGTAAAGGGGGCCGGGTCGATTGCTTTTTTATGGCACTGCAACTATTATCAGTTGCTGGCTGTAGTGACGTCATCCCCTGAGTGACGTGTCGGTGACGTCTTTAGTTTGGGCGGAGTTTCTTGCCTTTTTCGCCATCCTCTATGCAACGCATTTAAATTTTGGGTGTGGCTTATGTGTTTTTTTTTTTTTTTATACAGCAATCCGCTGTTCGTGTCGGCGTTTAGGGTTTAATAAACGGTTATTTAATTATTATTTTATCTCTGGGGACTGTGATTATTGGGAAATAATTTATTTGACAGTTGTTGAGTTACTGTGAGTAAACATTCCTTACACAAGTGTGTGTGTGTACATTTCTTAGACTTTTAAACTGTTTTTTTATAGCTACATATGTACGTGTTTTATTTTGGGTACATATGTGTGTGTATGCAAAGGGGGAAGCTGTTGCTGTAAGCTTACTACGCAATTTTTGCCTTGACAACTGGAGAGTCAGGCTCATCTCTTCGGGGTTTTGCCCTCAGCATTTTTTTCTTGTGTGTGTGTGTGTGTGTGTGTGTGTGTGTGCTTCGGCAGATCATGAATGGGTTGAGAAGATGGGGGGGCGGTTTGATATTGCACTAAGGGGAGGGGAAAGAATTTTTTCCTTTATCTCTCTCTCTCTCTCTCTCTCTCTCTCTCTCTCTCTCTCTCTCTCTCTCTCTCTCTCTCTCTCTCTCTCTCGCTTCTGTTTGCTTGAGTCCCATTTTCTTTATGTGAGGGTAGATTCCCATTCTCTTTACTTGAGGATGGACTGGGAGTGTTTTTTTTTTTTTTTTTTTTTGCTCCTGAAGACTCGAGGTTCATCTTGACCTGCTTTGCGGTTAGCTGTGCACTCAGCCCGCCTGTTTTTTTTTTTTTTTTTCCCATGGGAATTTGGATTTGACTGTGGGCTTAATTAGTTTGGGATTTAATTGTGGTTTAATTATTACTTTCTTTTGATTTTTGGGGATTAATTTTTAGAGTACAGGGAATTAACATTGTGGGTTTCTTACTGTGTAGGAATTCTTTCAGGGAGAATTGTTTTGTTTCTTGTGTTTTTTCTTTAAGGGGTGTCCTTTTGCAGAACTTGGGAAATTTTGCATTTGTGATCAGCCAAGAGTAAGTTAAGGGGGTTTTTTTATGAAGAGGAAAACTGCGAAAATGGTGAGAGGAAATAGTGTTCAGAGATTCTTTAAGTCAGCCTAGGGTTGTGTAGGGAGGGGAGATTCAGCCCATGGTTTGAAGGGCTTTGTTGAAATTCAGAAGAGTCAAAGGTCGATGGTGGGGTTGAGTCCTCGGGCCCCACAGGTTCGTTGTTTTAATTGTAATATGCAGGGACACATTAAGAGATTTTACCATGTTAAATATTGAAGAGGTTGCAGGGGTTATGGTCATCCTTGGTGGTCTTGTCCGTCTCTGAGACAGTATAATGGTGGGCCTACATTTCAGAATTTTGGTAGCTCAGATAAGAAAGTTCCTCAACCTGATTTTTCAGGGGGATCTTGTGATTGGCAAGCATTGTCTAAAGACTGATCAGTTGAACAGGAAAACTGGATGGGTGTTTCTTGTGATATAGGACTTCTACTGTTGATTCAGGAAATCGTAAAAAACAAGGAAAAAAGGGGGAATTTACCTGAGCTGAGGGCTCTACCCACAAGTATTTGTAAGTATAAATGTTAGGATAAGCATAAAATTACGTGTATTTACATGAAATGAACTATCAGAAGATGAAATGGACTAATCAGGCAGGCAAGGCCTGAGAGGTTAGTTATAACTGGGAAAACTTTAAGGTATATCCGTAGGTGTGATGATGCTGATAGAAGGCAGAGTCACGAGAGACCTCCACAGCTAACAAACCCTCTGCAAACAGAGAGATTCACAAATTAAAAGCCAGTAAGGACACAGTAAAATATGCATAGGACAAGGCGAGTACAGAGGGTGCCAAAGAAGGCTTGAACACACAATTTTATGTAATTATTTAAACAGGCATTTATGTAACACCGCCCTAACAAGGCAAGGTTGATATGGAAATACTGGCACTTGGAAATGGAAATAGGAAGTTTAGTACGAGAATTAAAACAGTGTGACTGACTGGAAAAAACTTTGCAACAGATCACTTTACTTCATAGAAGAGGAGGCCTCAGCGAGGGTAATGACGGCGGAGGAGGGCTAGTGGCTTCACTGTTAAGAATACTAAGGGTCCCTACAAGATAGGACCACTTGGTAGGCCATGACTCTCTGAAGGAGGCGGGAATGGAAGGGGGAGATGTGTTTCACTCGAGTCCAGCAATGTCTCTCTCTCTTGTTCCTTCGATCAGGCCCTTATATGACTTCGGTCAGGGGTCAGGAGGTCATCCACAGGTAGATGGGGTTGGTGCCGTTTCCCTATGCAAGTGTTTCATTTATGACTCTTAATCTGCCTCCCTGGCTCTATTCTGCCTCCAGCCAGACTTAGCTTCCTCACAATCTCGTGTCTGTAAAAAAAAGTTTCCCGCAGCGTCACATGTTCAAGAAGAGAAAGTTGAAAGGGATGTACATAGTGCAATTAACAGATTAAGGGAGGGGCCAATATTCCTTTTGCCCTTCCTTGTCAGGCAGTGCCAAAATGCACTGTTGTATTTTCCAGCTTTAAATTAAGTATTTGGTGGCTGAGATGCTGGGAAAATATATATATATATATATATATATATATATATATATATATATATATATATATATATATATATATATATATATATATATATTATTATTCGACCCAGGTCTCTAGGTAAACAACCAAGTCTAAGTTGGAAGTCGTGCACTAAGTGCAGGATTTTCCCCTCCCCCAACCTAATTTACCCTTTGTTTATTGAGAACCACATGGCCGATCGTATTTGACCTGGCCCAGTGGAAATCATGAGAAGCCGTGAAGTCATCGGTTATCAACATTCCAATCTGTCCTTTTTTTACCTGGAACAGATATTGAGATGACACAGATAACAGGGGCCAGGAGGAGATTTAATGCCACTCCCTAAATAAGCTTAGCCCAACTCAGCTTCTTAAGACGGTCGTCTTAAAGGCAAATTAAGCTGCCTGAATTCTCTTACCTCCACAGGAAACCTGGGAACACCTGGCGGATGACCCACCACGGCCCAAAGCAGCCGGAGCCCTTATAAGGGAAAGACAGCAGTAGAAGCAGTTAGTTAGTAGCATGAGGAGAAGCCATGCAGTAAGAGTCCCTCGAGAGACAGCCACACACGCGGACAAGCAGTAACTTTGCTGAGAGATCACCCTTCATCCCCATCCGACTCCACACTGCAACCATCCTCGAGGGCACCGCCATACGTGTGATCATCCCTCGTCCTTCTTCATCAGAGACCAGCTTCCCCTAAGGTAAAGTGCGAGTGAAGACTTTTCAGTCTCGATAGTTTGCCCTTTAGAAAGCTTGGAGTACCAGCATTTCACTTCTGTCCTTGTGCCAGTTTATCCAGTGCCATTTCCACTGTCCTGTGTTCGAGTGTAAAGTTGTCATTCATTCCTCGAGCCTTTGGCACCCTCAGTGCAAACTCGAGACGTATTTTGTGTTAAATTGTTCCTTTACTGACGTATAATATTTAAATCTCTCTTGCAGAGGGACCCATTCACAGTGGACTCATCTCGGCCTGTGCCTTGCCTTTAATCAAGACTCCAGTAGAAGGATCTTCAGGCGTTGCAAGCCCTTTATCAATTTACTTATCCATTTTCCCTTCAAATACTTGCTTTTATAAATATAATTCTTTAATTTATCCCAAGTGTTTACGTAACATTTCCTTATGAAGTAGAGCTATTGTTTCGTCATTGCATTTGCAACTCGCCAGATCAGCAATTAGCAAAGCTAAGCTGGGTGCAAGACAATTTCTGAACCTGTTATCAAGAGCACAGATGAAGAGAGTTCCACGTAAGTAATGTGTTTATCTTAGCAAAATTTTTTTTTTTTAACAATCGTGACTGTTCTTAGGAATTAGGAATAGGGACAAATGTATTCACTGAGAGAAGAGAACCGCCGTATTAGATTAATTAATGCATGCCTTTCAGGATAGGTAGTTAGGAAATAACCAGTGCTAACCATTCTTTGCTTCGAGGAATAGTGCGAAATTCCTGTGTTAAAATCTTTGCCATATTACCTTTTTGCTTCGAGGAATAGTACGAAATTCCTTCCATGATAAATTTTACTTCACATTTTGGATTAGCGAATTATTTAGGCGTGAATAAATTCCCACGTGGGACAAGACGAGATCAGCTTGCATTGCTGAAATGCCTCTCTCAGTTTAGTTAAAACTCGAATTAGGTGTAAGGAAAGCGAAATTTGAACTCCGCTTCTAGGGGAAATTACTTGGTCATTTTTACTGTTATCCTCTCAGACGACCGGGAAATTCCCCGGAGTCCCAGACGGTCTATAAATAGACGGGTTCATTCACACAGAATCTAAAAATAACTCCGGTGATTGTCAGACGACCTTCACCCCCCCCCTATGCCCGGATGTGTAACCGCCTTTTTCTTTTCATTCATTTTTCAGCAAAAATTTTTAGGATTTTTCCCGTTAGTAATTTCTAAGTCCTAAGGGACGAACCGTATTTCCAAGTCCTACAGGCAAAACTAATAAAATTCTACGTCACAAGAGGCGAGAATTTCTCAACCAAATTCCAAGTCCTAAGAGACTCCTAATAAAATTCTACATCGCATGAGGCGAGAATTTCTCAACCAAATTCCAAGTCCTAAGAGACTCCTAATAAAATTCTACGTTGCTCGAGGTGAGAATTTCTCAACCAATTTCCAAGTCCTAAGAGACTCCTAAAAAATTCTACTTCACAAGAGGCGAGAATCTAATTCCTACGGGAAAACCAAATTCCAAGTCCTAAGAGACTCTTAAAAAATTCTACGTCGCAAGAGGCGAGAATTTCTAATTCCTGAGGGAAACCCAAAATCAAGACCTTTAGAGACATTATATTAGTGTATTTCACACACATCTAAGCCCTCATGGGACTAATCGTTCTAGTTCGTTAGAACACCTTAATTTCACACTACAGCCGGCCAAGTCCAAGCATGACATAAAATCCAGTTACGTCTTCCGAGACATATTAAACTTTAACAAAGTCTCCTCAGACTTATTGATCAACTGTCTTATTCAGACAGATCCATTCTCCTGCAGTCTGAACAATTGAGTGCTTCAAATTCCTGCAATTGAGTCTTTTCATACAACCTGAGTCTTCTCAGACATATTTGATTCGTTAGAGAGTCCAGTCCATATAACCATTATTTCAAGATGGCTAATACCACAGCCCAACAAAACGAGGACTTCAAATTCTACATGTCAGCTGGAAAGGACATGGGACTATCAGGGCAAGCTCTGAGAGACTATGTTCAAGAGTGAGTGGACAATGCCAAGGCGGAGAGAGAGAAAGAATGGCCGGATAGAGAGAAAGAAAGAATTGCCCAAGAGGCAGAGAGAGAGAAAAAACGTGAAGAGAGAGAGAGAGAGAAAGAATTCCCCAAGAGAGACGAGAATAGTTAGAACAGCAAGAGCGAGAAAAGGAGAGAATCGCCCAGGAGAAAGAACGAATCGCCCAAGAAAAACAGGAGAGAGAATGGGAAGAATGAGAAAAAGAACAAATCGCCCAAGAGGAGAAGGATAGAGAGGAGCGAGAGTGACAGCGCGCCCATGAGCTCCAGATGTTAGAACGACAGAACGCCACCCCCCTCCTGCGGCGGGAATGAGTGGCCTCACCCAAGCTCACTGTTTCATGCCAAAATGGACAGAGTCCGAACCTGAAGTATGGCTTGAAAGGGCCGAACGAGTCCTGGAGTGCTGCGACCTCTCCTCCGCGGAACTCTCTATTGTTCTCATTAAATTCCTGGGAGGAAAGGCACTCGTTGCCTACCACGCCCTTTTGGCAGAGGATAGGGGAACTGGGAAGCCGTACGCCAAGCGGTTACAAAGGCGTATGAGATTACCCTCGAGCAGTGGAGGAGACGTTGGAGACAGCAGCCAAGAGAAGCAGGCCAGACTGGTCTGATTGGGCGTACCATTCCGAGCGGGCGTAAGCCAAATGGCTTGAGTCCGAAGGAGCCACTAGCGCCGCCGAGGTACTCGAGCGATTTAAATTTGAGCATTTTCTGCACTACGCCCCTCCTGCCCTCGCCACTCATGTAGTGGAAAAAGCCCCAGCAACACTCACCGAGTGTTGCCGGATAGTAGACACGTGGGAGACTCACCACCCTCAGGAAGGATCCATGGGGTGGAAGATAAATCCCCCGCCCCTCCTTGGAGGATCAAATTCCCACAAGAATGGGAACTCTGGCAAGCCCCTAACTTGCCATTATTGCAAGAAGAAGGGGCATTCCTCTGAACAGTGCCGAAACAAGAAAACAGCACCTCTCTCTCCCGGAAAACCACCCAATAACTCACCTGCGCCCTCCACAGGGGCATCTCGGAAAGACTTTAGCCAGACCTTTTGCACAGCGTGCAAGGTTTATGGCCATTCTCCTGCATGGGCGAAGTGTCTGAACAATAATAAATCCAATGCTCCCACCATCGCCTTGGCCATCACGAACTCCAAGTCATTGGGCCCTCCCGCCGAAGGCCCCATATATGTGGCCCCTCCACGAGGCAGCCACCCTGCTCGCTGAGTCACGGCATTCGAGAACTCGGGTGCACAAATCTCCCTCATACGAAGGGACAGAGTTCCCTATGGAGCTATCGTCAATAGACGAAAACTCTTCACGATCGAGGGAGTAAATCAATTTAAAATGATACTCCCTACGGTCAAATTGGGAGTCACAAGACCTCATCAGTCAAAAAATTTGCAATCTTGCAGTAGCAAGCCATCTCCCCGGAGGCTATGACGTCATCCTGGGACAGGACTTTCAGTCCCCACAGAAATCACGACAATCTAGGGGTCCACATTCCCCAACTCATTCCTCGGGCGCGAGTAATCCTCCCCCGCTTCTCCCTCAGTCAAGACTGGCGCCCCTGGGTACCAGGAGGACGTGCAGTCCCTACCAGTGCCACCTGAGTACGATGTACAGTGGCTCCCTCGATCAGCTCCCAACCCAATTCCAGTGCCCAGCCCTACCTCAGTGCCAGCGCCAGGGCCCCAATCGGATCTCCCTCCCGGAGATGCCAAATGCCTGCCAGTGCCACTTGCATGCACCGAGCAGTGCAAAGCTCCGTCCGTCCTGACCGACGAGCACAGGACACCTCTGATAGTGCGTGACTCTGCCTTAGTGCCAGCGCCAGAGCACAACCCCGATCTCCATTCAAGGGATCCAACTCAGGACCCGTCCCTTCTCCCTGGCCTGGCACCACTACCAGCATCGGTAAGAGAGACGGTTCCTCTCGACCTCAGTGGAAGCTCACCTAAAGGTGCGGCCTCGCAACCCATGCCTGAGCTGGTCATTGATACCTGTGAGTCGTCCACGCCCCCACCGACCGTTACTGCTTTCTCACCACCCGCCATAGATACCCTTGCTAGTCAGGATTCTGCCATATCCCACTTGGCCGATGAACTACAAGATCTGCAACGGATCATGGTAGAACCAGCACGGAAAACTCCTGCGTCAGCTGTCACAGCAGCTGGTCCAGGTGGCACTCCATGCCGCCCTCTGGTTTCGGGCTCTCCACTTCCCCGGCTGAGGACGGCTGTCCCAGTAGGAAAGGTTCGCGGCGGAATTACCACGGGCGTGGGAATTTCCAGGTAGTTTACAAAGAGCTCTAGAGTTCCCCTGGCACCTGTGCCACCATTTCCTCTTTCGAAGGTCTTGGCACCTCTAATCCAGAAGAGGATGTCAAGGCACTTCACTATCTTCTTCCGTTCCTCAGGAGCTTCTATCCCTTATCATTTTCTATTAATCTTTTTCTTAAATTATCACCACAAGAGGCAATTAAATACGGGATACCATTCCCCTCAAAAGGTATAAATCATTGAGAATAACAGAGTGGGATGTGGCACGGCCTTGCGTCCCTACCTTAGCACAGGGCATATGTGTCAGCTCTTCTTGAAGGAGTTGCGCCCTTCGGGTTCCCTTTCCCAGCCCTGGGAAGTGATAGTCCGGGCCGTAATTTATAGGCGAAGGACAATAAATTCCAGCATAACACAATAAAACCCTCACTCTATTTCTCTTAGCTCTTCTGCCAATATTATTTACTCTTTTAGTTATTTACTTAGCTTTCTCTTTTAATGAATCGCGAGTCATAGACTCTTGCCCTTGTGATTTTAAATGCCCCTTTCGTAAAATCCAAGCAACGTGTTCCACCTTTCGTATGCGGTCACATTTTCATTCGTAACATCCTGTAAATTTTTCCTTTTGTTATTATTATTATTATTTTTTTTCCTTTCCTTCTAAGAACTCCGTTTTGTCCCAGACCCCTAGTCTTTTGACTGCTCATCCCGTCATAACATTGAGCGAGTATCTATTTATAGCCCGTACTCAAGTATGGGCAGGGACGCATAAAATTAGCATGGTTTAAAGTTAGCGAATTAAAACTCGCGAATACTCTCGTTCGGCTACAACTGTCAAAACCCTGAGTATAAAGTTGTCGGCCGTCAACTGTCGACGTTGGCGATGCGTTGAACTATTAGCTATGCAATTACCAATGCGAATTATGTATCATCATTACAATATCACGTAAAGGGGATGTAATTTACAAAAATAAATGCTGTTTTATCATTTACACAGCCTCTTCAAGGCATACTGTACTAACTGCATGCCTTGTTGATTTAGAATTAAGGAACTTGTATGTAAATTAATTCTTAAATTTTGTCTCCCGCCTCAAAATTATCTTGTCCTCGTAAGCTTAAAGTAACGTATACCGTAAATTTGAAGAAATTAATGGGCTATGTTAAAGTAGTTTATTCTTAATGTGTTGGAAGTATTCTCCATTTCTTGCGTGGGGATAGAGTAAAGTAAAAGTTTTCCATTTCTTGCTGGGAGAAGAGTAAAGTAAATCAGCTGTGCCGACTTCTTGGATATCAACATACAAGCCCGAATGAAGGCTTGTATGTTATCTTCCGAGGGGAGCTATTATAACCAACCAGAAGTCGTGCACAGTGCGCCTCCCCCCCCAACCTAATTTATCCTTTGTTTATTGTGAACCGCATGGCCGATCGTATTTGACCTAGAAATCATAGCCCGGTTAGCAACATTCCAATCAGATATTGAGATGACACAGATAACAGGGGCCAGGAGTAGATTTAATGCCGCTCCCTAAATAAGCTTAGCCCAACTAAGCTTCTTAAGACGGCCGTCTTAAAGGCAAATTAAGCTGCCTGAATTCTCTTACCTCTGCAGGAAACCTGGGAACACCTGGCAGATGACCCACCACGGCCCAAAGCAGCCGGAGCCCTTATAAGGGAAAGACAGCAGTAGAAGCAGTTAGTTAGTAGCATGAGGAGAAGCCATGCAGCAAGAATCCTCGAGAGCCAGCCATATACGCGGGCAAGCGGTAACTTTGCTTGAGAGATCACCCTTCATCCCCATCCGACTCCACACTGCAGTCATCCTCGAAGGGCACCGCCATACGTGTGATCATCCCTCGTCCTTCTTTGTCAGAGACCAGCTTCCCCTAAGGTAAAGTGCGAGTGAAGACTCTTCGGTCACGATAGGTTGCCCTTTAGAAAGCTTGGAGTACCAGCATTTCACTTCTGTCCTTGTGCCAGTTTATCCAGTGCCATTTCCAATGTCCTGTGTTCGAGTGTAAAGTGGTCATTCATTCCTCGAGCCTTTGGCACCCTCAGTGCAAACTCGAGATGTATTCTGTGTTAAATTGTTCCTTTACTGGCGTGTAATATGTAAATCTCTCTTGCAGAGGGACCCATTCGCAGTGGACTCATCTCGGCCTGTGCCTTGCCTTTAATCAAGACTCCAGTAGAAGGATCTTCAGGCGTTGCAAGCCCTTTATCAATTTACTTATCCATTTTCCCTTCAAATGCTTGCTTTTGTAAATATAATTCTTTAATTTATCCCAAGTGTTTACATAACATTTCCTTATGAAGTAGAGCCTTCAGCTCCTAAAATCTCACCTTTTTCTTTTTTTTACGATTTCCCTTTACGCAAGTCAGAACTCCAAGGCCAAATAAATAAAGATTTTCGGCCTGTAAAATACCATAAACCCAGGGAAATACTGTAATAAATATATATATATATATATATATATATATATATATATATATATATATATATATATATATATATATATATATATATATGTATGTATATATATATATATATATATATATATATATATATATATATATATATATATATATATATATATATATATATATATATATGTGTGTGTGTGTGTGTGTGTGTGTTTGTGTGTATACAGTATATATACAGTATATACAGTATAAATATATATATATATATATATATATATATATATATATATATATATATATATATATATATATATATATATATTTATATATATAATGTGTGTGTATACAGTACATATATATATATATATATATATATATATATATATATATATATATATATATATATATATATATATATATATATATATATATATATAAATATATATATATATATATATGTATATATATAATATATATATATATGTGTGTGTGTGTATGTTTGTGTGTATACAGTATATATACAGTATATACAGTATATATATATATATATATATATATATATATATATATATATATATATATATATATATATATATATATATATATATATATATATATATATATATATATATATATATATATATATATATATATATATATATATATATATATATATATATATATATATATATATATATATATATATATATATATATATATATATATATATATATATATATATATATATATATATATATATATATATATATATATATATATATATATATATATAATCTATATATAATCTATATGTGTGTGTGTTACGTTTTCTAAAAGACGTACTTACCTCCTTTTTATTTACCGGAAGTCTCTGCTGGCACACGTGCTTGGTTGAGGAAGAAAACTTCAGTACCTTTCTCTAACATAACTGTTAATTAACTAAGGCCACTTATTTAAATTCCGAGTTACAAAAATAGCCTTTATTTGAAAATCTAACAAGGCACTGATTAGCTAAAGGAAATGAGTCATACTCTGACTCCCAAAAAATAAAAGTCATTCCAAAAACCGAACATAAAATATGGTATTTCAAATACAAATCGGGAACTAAATAATAATCGTAAGCCCAAATCCCCAACACCATACTACCACTAAACAATTCATATAAACTTATACCAGTTAAAAGTCTTTTTGGTCAGTTCAACGATATGATTACCACTTCTCACTAAATGCTCACTATCTTTCCCAGAGCATTATGTCCATTGACATAAGTTCACAGATGCGTCACTGTGAAAGAGGAAACATCCTACATAAATAAACAGAAAAGTTCATCGAAATGACATGAGTAAACTGGTAATAAAAAGAATCAGACATAAATAAACGGGCACAAAAAAAACATAAAATCAGACAGCAAAAGGAAATAATGTTATTTGGACCTGTAAAGGCAGTGTACAAAAAATGATAACTAGTTTTTTTACAGTTCGGTACGCACTTTCAGCAAACAGGAGAATTCATTTCCAAAAAGGTAGGTTTCATAGCTCTATCAAGCGCTAATTAAGTTCGTGCCAGAGTGCCCAATTTTACACCATTTTCTTTCCAGCAAAACATACTGTGACCAACCAACTCGCACGTTTCCGAGTCGCGCCCATAAAATCTTATCTTAACCGAGATGATGGATCTGAATTTATGATATGCGAAAGAATTTCTGTTCAGTCTCTGGGCGAACAAACAGCTGATATAATCTCAAAAGCCATTTACTAAGTACACATCAGATGCATTGGTAAGACCGCTGAATCGACTATTCAAACCAACATTCACATTCCTGTCTAAATCCGTGATAGAAGCTCAGCCCACCTACTACCTGGGGGACCCGTCCAGCCACAATTAAACATAATATAAGTTCACTTTGCCGCAGAATGTGTCATCGACGCATTCACATTCGGGCCGGCACATAAACCATAACCATATACAATCATGAAGGCTGCTTTTTTCCTACAGCCACACAGTTTCTGCTTTCAAAATCAACAGCCACCATCATAACAGCTGTAAATAAAGACTTGGCAACACATATCAACACTAATACATGCTCCAGGAATAATTCAGCCTACTGTAGATCACGCCTCCTCTCATATTTTTTTTTCTGATGATGGTGTAATTTCCAGTATGGCCGGCAAAAGAACAGACCTGCACTAATTATGCACGTACTGCATAAAGATCCTTGGAGATGAATTGACACCCCCTTGCGCATGATGACAACTGGTGAAACCATGCCCATTATCGTCTAAAAAGGCTGTGGACCCCTTCTAAAAGATGAAGGCATGAAGTGGTATGGCAGCAACCTCAGTCTGCATTCTTTCTCAGCTGCTGAAGACATTTTCTTGTGACTTTCACATGGAGTGTAAGAAGTGCTACCTCTAGATGGTTCGTCAGTCATGTCAAGGGTCAGTTCAACTGAAACCAATTATTAACCCTAAAACTATTCCATTCAAACGAATTGCAAAATATGCCTGTCATGGCCTAACAAACAACTGTCTCTAGATCCAACAGCTGCCGACCGAAAATTGTCCGTCTAACGCCACTAACACAAAACTATACGTGCTAGAAAAGTGAAGGCTTTACACGACTACGAAACAAACCACTACTTAAAAAAAAAAACTGAATTCATCAAAATCGACTCTAACATCTCAAAGAAAAATAAACTCAAAACATGCTCATGAGATATAATCTCATATAACACTGGAACATTTAATCACCATTTCAACCTGTAAAATTGTAGCGCATATTATAAATAAAAAAACCCTCCCCTGTAAGTCATAACAAACTCCCCAACAGGCAATCACAAATATATTATATATAAACCTTCCTCAAAACTTTTAACGTCACTTTTAACAACATTACCTCGGTCCCAAAAATAACACAGACAAAGCCAAAAATCACGCAGAAGACCCGAACGATAATAACTTCATTATTAATAAAATCAAATGACAAAATTATGCTAAATCGTCGCATTTGCTCAGGAACCAAAGAAAACATAAAAAGCTGCTCAACTCAATTTTAACATAAAACTGAGGAAAAAGAGAGGGAGAAAAAAACAAACCCGCCCCCCCCCCCAAAAAAAAAACAAGCAAACAAGCTCCCATCTACAATTAAGTTGTTCTCTTGATCTTCGATATATGTATTAACCTAGTCAAACCAGTTCTTCCATCAAGAACAACAATTCTATTTCCTCTCTTTACTTCAACCATCTGAAATGGGCCTTCGAACTGCGGTCCCAATTTGTAATTTAATTGATTCCTGACATTAATTTTCAAGAACACTGTATCCCCAGTTGCAACTTTTATGCTGTCTGATTTTGCATTGCTTCTCTCAACCATTTCTTTAGCTCTTTAGACATAACTACTAACGACTTAATTGTATCGTCACAACGAGAAGGTATAGACAACAAATCAAACGTGCCCCGCATTGGATAGCCAAATTATGCTTCCACAGGTGACACCCCAATCGTGTCACTAACCATTGTATTTATGCTATGTCTAACTGCATTTATGTACCTATCCCATTTCTTATCATTGCCACCTACAGTGACTCTAAGAGCCGCAGTCACTTTCCTATTGGCTCATTCACCCAATCCATTAGTTTCTGGCCTATACGGAATAATATTTACTTTCTGTATCCCCATTATCTCTCCCATTATCTGTAATAAGCACCTCAGGATCCCCGTAACAGCAAATATACCCATTGAAAAATACTATAGCCACTTCTTCTGCCGTCTTATTCTTTAAAAGAAAACTTTCTGCAAACCTACTTAATCCATCTACAATCACTAACAAATGTCTGTGGCCATAACTACAGTAAAAAATTCGACAGATGATCCATATGGACTCGTTGGAAAGGCCTGTTGGGGATAGGAAAAGAACCCAGTTTACAAGAAGTAACCCTCGCTGGCTTATATGCATTACAAACTGAACATCCCTTCACAAACGTCTCCACTGATGAGAACATGTTTTTCCAAAAGAACTTACCCTGTATGTTCTGATACGTCTTCTCAATCTCCAAATGTGGACTACCAAATTTACAACGAACAATGTCCAAGACCTTAAGGACTGGGCTTTTTGGGACCACTATCTTTGTTGTATCCCCTTTATCTTCACTACTCCTCAACTTATACCTAATTTTCGTAACTAACAAATTACCCCCTAACTCCAAACCCACAAAAGGCAACTTATAACCCCTTCTTACTAATTCACCTCTAAGAAACGCCTTTGCATCTGATAAAACTTCATCCTCATCTTGTTTAGACTCTACTAAGCTACAGTAATATCCCAGTCTAAACATTCACCAGTTACAATACACACCTGGTGACCCTCCGTGTCAACAAAATTCCTACTAAAAGCATCTGCTACCACATTATGTTTGCCTTCAATATACTTCAATTTAGCATCAAAGTCCCTAACTGCCAAAAACCACCTAGCTCTCTTAGGGGAAAGATTTGACTTATTAAAAAGATCCCACAATGGCTTATGATTTGTAAAAACTTCCACTTTATTCCCCATCAACAACATTTTAAAATGAACCAAACTAGACACTACAGCAAAGGCCTCCTTATTTATCGTCATCAACCTTTCATTACTCCCCCATGTCTCGAACTTTTGGCTATTGAATGCAGTTGGGTGCAATTTACCCTCAAATTTCTGCATTAAGCAGCCACCCACCCCATTCTGACTGGCATCTGTCACTAACGTGAAAGGTAAATCGAAGTTGGAAACTTCAAAACCGGAGGACTCATTATAGCACCTTTGACTTTCTGAAAGGCTGTCTGCTGTGACTCGCCTCATGAAAATTGTACATCATCCCTTAAAACATCTGTCAAGGGAGCTGACAATGTAGAAAATTCTTTTACAAACCTCCTAAAAACCCCACCATCCCCATGAATGACCAAACCTGCTTCTTGGTCTTGGGGTCAGGAAAATCTACGATGGCCTTAACTTTGTCATCGTTTACTCAAACACTCTCCTTAGTCTCCTAAGAACCTCACTAAGCACCTCTAAGTGTTCCTCTGTAGAGTCAGTGGCAATCAAGATATCATCCATATAAACAAAAACAGTCTTCCCTAGTATCCCATGCAAGACAATATTCACTAACCTTGTAAATGTCATAGAACTAACTGACAAACCAAAAGGCATTCGTGTAAACTCGTAATGTCCTTTCAGTATAGAAAAATGCAGTGAATTCCTGACTCTCCTCGCTAAGAGGCGTTTAGAAAAACCTTGCATAAGATCATTTGATGAGTAAATATTTTTATCCCCAATTTCCATCTGGCAGACACGCCACCGGATACCTATCAGGAATGGTCTTCCAATTTATCTTACAGAAATCCACACATATGTGAATTGAGCCATCTTTCTTAGGCCCGGCCAACAAAGGAAAATTAAAAGGCGAGAAACTAGGCCTAATTATACCATCCTCTTCCCACTTATTAACCTCTTGCTCAATCTGCTCTCTAATCCTAAAGGGTATCCTATACGACGGGAAATAAATAGGTTTTGTAGCATCCTCCAAGTGTACCTTATGTTTTAACACATTGGTTAACCCTAACATATCTCCTTCAAGTGCGACTATATCTGCAAAGTCAGCCAGAACATCACCTAACCCCTCTGTGTATTGTTTATAATCAGGAATACCTAAATGATCCTTAAAAACCTTTCTCTTAACTTGCATTTCTGCCTCAGAAAACTCATTTTGCTCACTTACGATAGCCACTGAATCAGTATCATCACCCCAGTCTTTAAGATCAACAACATAATGTATTCTTCTGATATCTCCTAACTGAATCATTACAGTTCAACAATTCCACCCATGTGAATATGGAAACAGTACTCACGACACCTTTAAGCTTCTCGCTGCCTTCAACTACACATACCTGTTTAGACAGTTTTACGTCTTTCACCTGAACTTTCACCAGACCAGCCATACCTGGTTCTAAATTCACCTCTTCTAATAAAATCCCCTAATATTTCACCTTGTAAATGGTTATCTACCACAGATTCTGCATTACCATCACTGACGGAATATTCTTATCCATTTCATTAATGCCCACTTACGGGACAAAAACTCCAGGTACCCCAGTTGTTATACCTCCTACCTCCGGGTGTATGGAAGCATTCATCCTTTGACATGCCTGGTGACCCAGTAAAATTCTGTTCCCCAAGGCAATGCCCCCTTTATCACCAAAACTGGTACCTTAAATAATTGGTTACTCAGCAAGAAATAAATATCCACCGAACCTAAAACATCCAACTTATGAGCCTGAACATCACATGCCTTCTCTTCTGAAGGTTTTAACTGGTACTGGCAAAACATCAACTGATAAAAATCATAGTCTAATAAACTGAATGAGGCATCCGTATCTATGAAAATCAAAACCTCAGAACTAGACATGGTCCCTCCCACCACAGGCTTTAGCTCTGGAGCATCTTCCAAAAGTGCTACATGACAAGAACAATTCATTATCCTCTTCCCTTTTGTTGATCGGTCTTCCAAAAATTTTGCTGATCCCTAAATCCCCTTGAATAAACACCCACCCCCCCAACCCCAGGAGCTTTCTTATTAGTACTAACCATGTCCTGAAATGCAAGTCTACCCCTGCTCTGTTTAAGAGATGGACAAGACTGCCAAAAGTGCTCCAAACTCTTGCACCCCACAGAGTATTTAACTCAGCAAAATTTCTTATTATGCCCTAACCTACTGCAGTTAAAACACCGAAACTGTGGCATCTGATCCATCAGTTTCCTATCACTGTCTACCGTGGCACCAAGACCACTGGAAGCTAAAACAGGCTTTCTATCAATTTCTACCTTGCCACAAAAACTGACAGAGGCAAAGCCTGAATCCCCTTGTGACAGATTCTTTGGAATGCCCGCGGAAGCTTTCGGCATCCCACTGAAAAAGGTACTATCAACTATAAGACATTTCGAATTGTGCTTGCGAACCTGAGAAAAAATTAGCGCCTCATTAGATTCGTGCTCTATAGTCTTATCGAAACTATCCACTAGAGCTTCTGGGACCTCATGTAAGAGCCAGGAAAAATGCAACAATTCCTCAAAGTTGTCCAAAGAGATATTATCACCATGTACCCATCCAGACCTTTTCAATTTCTTCACTTAGTTCCCTGCACGATCGTACGACTGAGAACTAAAACTAACCATGGAATCCTGGCCCTTCCTAACCTTAAAGAATGCCCTCATATCGCGGACGATATCTCCGCATTCCGCAGCCCCATATGACGTTCTAAGAAAACCTTGGAGGTCCTTCCATGTTTTGCATTTGCTATACAAATGACTACGACAGCTATAACCAATATCCCCTCTGTCAAGGGATAAGAAACCCTTCTCTTCGTTAAATTCCTCCTCGCTATCTGTGATTTTCTTAGCAGTCAGGTAATTATCCACTCCCTCAATAAAAAATCTCCATCTGTCGAGGGAGAACCCCATTAACTAAGCCTGGGAAAGGTTGGATTCCCAAAGCTACTGTTGTGACATTATGAATCAAAAGTCTTTTTATCCTCATCACCACCTCCCATATTGTCCCCTGTAAGAAAACTCCGCGTCCCACAAACACGACCTGATCTTAAAACCATAAAATGCTAAAAACCATATAATGTTCTCTAAATTAACCAAAGAAAAAGCACACAAAGAAGGAAAAATAAAATAATTATTTCCCAATAATCCAACAAAAAATCCCAAAACTCTATGGGAGTAAATCACACCTTTATGGCCATGCTAAACAGCTGATCGCAAAATGCAGTTCAAGGAGAAAACATCAAGTATTTTCAAGGGCAAAAACATATCAGACCTCCTTCAATGTCAACAGGATGAGAAAGAAAAGGAGAGGAATCCCCCAACCCAGTATAAAAAGTTCAGCTCCCCCCACCCCTCCACCCCGCGAGAAAAGAAGGCAGAGGAGAAAAAAAAAGAAAAACCCACTATATGTTGTGATGCAAAAACCACTCAGCATGCAAATACGAACCCAAGGCTCGAAGCTAAATGGGCTCTATCTCCCAGCTAGGTTACCAGGTCGAAATTGTAACCTATGCACACCCCACAGCCTGGCCCCAGTTACAAGACCTCCGTATGTAATCAAAATAAAATACGTTGTGATCATAACATCACTCAAAGATGAAAGCATGCAACACATTACACCAAAGATAGACAGAGGAGAAAGAAAACCATACTCAAACTAAACCCAAATTGTTCACTTAAAACCCCACCCAGCACAACAATTCCTGGTGGAAAATGAAAGAGAAAACAAAGAGAAAACAAAAATTTCAACTGCACCAAAATAAAAAGGCAAAAGAGAAATACTCACATTACCCCACCTAATCATAATCACACTTCACTTAAATACATACGAGTATAAATACATAACCACACCGAAGACCGCATTAAACATACGACACCTGACAATCGGCAACACCCTAAGAACCAGTTGATCACTCCCCCCTAATGCACTCACTGATTATGACTGAATGTTGAGTGAAGGACACTGTGATGCGCCCTATCATTTTGCAAGCTTGCATTTATCCCTTAGTAACTCATGAATACCCACATCCCCAGGCAACACCTAACAATGCAGCTGCCACCAAACTGTTACGTCTTCTAAAAGCTGTACTTGCCTCCTTTTTATTCACCGAAAGTCTCTGCTGGCACACCTGCTTGGTTGAGAAAGAAAACTTCAGTATTTCTCTCTAACATAACTAACTAAGGCTATAGAGGGATGAATAAATTTATTTTTATTTGGCATTTCCCAACGTTTTGTGAGAGAGAGAGTGTAATTGTCGTTAGTGAGTGCTTCGGTTGTTGGAAGAGGGATGAGGTCGTTAGTTTGTTTACGGCGCTGTCTGTCTGTGGAATATATGTGAGGATTTTTCGGTTTTGGAGGCAGTTTTGAGTCAGAGCTAGTGCCGGTCAGTCGTTTTTGGTCTTAAACAGTTTGTTTTTGTGCTGATTCAGAGTTGTTGTTTTTCCTTGTTAGTGTGCTGTTCTTGTTGCTGTATGTTCGTGAGTCGTGTGTTTTTCTGTTTTGGTTTGGTTGTGTGGTTTTGTGTGCTGTGTTGGCGACCGTGGACGCCTTACTCCATCTTCCAGCAACCGAGGACCAGGGTGAGTGTTGTGTACTGTTTTTGTGGTTTTGAATTCTGCCACATAATATTTGGGCCCAACGTGGGGCAGCTGGTGGGGCAGCTGCAGGTGAGATTAGTGGCTAGTAGTGTGACTGGAGGAATGGAAGAGGAACTGGGGAGGTTGAGAGAGGAGTTGCGGCTGGCAAGAGAGGAAGAATGAGAGGCTGAGGGGTGAGAATGAGAGTTGAGGAGTCAGTTGGAGGAGATGGGGGAATGCTAAGAGTGCAAAAGAAGAAATGAAAGGGGAGATGAAAGAGTCAGAAGAGAGAATGGAAGAGAGGGTGGATAAAAAGTTGGAGGGAATGATGAAAGGTGTGGAAGAAATGGTGAAAGGTATGTTCAAGGGTGTTTTTGGAGAAGGGGCTGTTGGAGGCAGGTTCTCTGGAACGTGTGAAGGGGCAAGAGAGAAAGAAAAGGAGGAAGAAGTGAATGGAAGCGTGAGTGATGAAAGTGATATGGGAATAGGAAGTAAGAAACGAGGGAATGAGAGGCAGGGTAAGGAAAAGGGAATGAAAAGCAAGGGAAGGAACAGAGGAAAGTAAGGATAAGTCAGGGGAAGAAAAAGGGGAAGAAGGGAAAGGGAAAGGAAACTGGTAAGAAGGGTAAGGAAGTGGGAAAGGCAGGAAAAAGAAGGGAGAGGGTGAAGGCAGTAGTGATAGTGAGGTGGATGGAGGTGAGTGGATAAAAGTGGATAAAAGAGGGGGAAGAAGAGTGTAATGTGTAAGATGAATGTAAGTGCGGAAGTGGACTCTTTGTATTCGGAAGAGGGTATGAAAGGACAGAGTGAAAGTAGCGAAAGTGGGAGTGAAAGTGAGAAAGAAGTGAGAAAGGCTATGTATGTGAGGGAGGTACCCCGGTGTGAAAGGTATAATGAGTATGGAAGTAGGGATGTGCATGATTTCTTTAGGGAGTATGAAAGGTTTTGTCAGGATAAGTATGGGGAGAGTAAGAGAGTGTGGGCACGAGAATTAGGAGAATATTTGACTGGGTTTTTGCTTGATATGTATAGGGTTATCATGAGTGTGGGAGATGTTGAGTATGACAAGGTGAAAGCTAGACTAGTTGAGCAAGCGAGGCGTATGAAAGCGAGTGTTAAGTATAAGAGGAAGAATGAATTTGATGAGGCAAGAATGAAAGCTGGGAAACCTTGTCACTGTATGCTTGTAGGCTGGAGACGTTGGCAAGGAAGAAGTTTGGGGATGATGGGATAGATGAATGTAAGGAGTTAGTACGGAAGTTGTTAGGGACAGTGCCAGATGGAGTTAGAGAATTTGTGAACTTGAAGCGGAAGGAGAAGAAAAGAAGGACGAATGAAAGGTTGACTTGGGGAGAAATTTTGGAAATTGTAGAAGATTATGAGCTTGACAGGGTTATAAAGAGAGCAGAAGTGTAAGTGAAAGGGCTGGGGTAGATGAGAGAGTACCAGAGTTTGGAAGCTTTAGGGATGCAGTGTTGAGGGGCCCAATGAGAATGGCCGATAGTGTAATAGATAGGAGTGTAAGAGCAAGTAATGTGGAGGTGCCAGTGAGGATGAATGGTGGGTTTGTAAGGGAACAACGGGTTGGACGGGTTAGGGATAGTAGTGTACAAAGGGGCAGGTCGATGACTGGAAGTCGAGCGAAGTGGTTTAGATGTGGAAAGGAAGGACATACAAAGAATGAGTGTAGGTGGGCTTTAGGAGCGTGTTTCAGGTGTGGGCAACCGGGACATTTGGTAGGGAGTGTACGAAAGATAGGGGTTAAATGCTACAGGTGCGGACAGGTGGGTCATATTGCTAATGGTTGTAGGGGTACCCGAGTGAATGTAATATGTGGCAACTGTGGTAAGAATGGGCATTATGCGAGAATGTGTTCAGAACCGAGAGCAAAGTGTGACGAATGTGGAATGGAAGGGCATGTATCAAGTGTATGTAGACGAAAGAGGGTGACTGTGACAGCGAATTCGGGAAACTGAGTGTGAAGGGGGTTCAAATGGGTGGATCCTCCAGGATGCAAGCGGTGCGTGAGATGCATGTACGTGAGGGGTTGTTGCATGAGGGGGCTTTGCTGGAAAGACTGACGAGTGCATGAAGCAATTTGTTTTGATAGAGTATGGTAGGAAACGTAAGAAAGGGAAGAACGTAAGTGAACGGAATGGTCGTAAGTTGTGTGATAGGGGTGTGAGTGCCAAAGTGGAAATGAGTGATAAAGCGTGTAATACAGATGAATGGGATGGTATGAATAGAACGTATAGCATATGCGGGTTTGATATAACTGAGTTGACTGAACGTGTAGGGGTTAGTGAACGGTTGGAGGTGAGCGAAAGTGTAAGAGTAAGAGAGCGTAGCAGTAATATACGAGTGATTGAAAGCATGAATGAATCGTTGCAAGAATTGGAAAGGTCAATGAGCAAATGGGATGGGTTAATTGAAGAATTGGGGGAGGTATTCGGGAACGAGTTAGAGGGTATAGATGAGATTGTGGATGAAATTGAGAGTGGGAATAGTGAAGAAGATAGCGTGAATCTGAGAGAGAATGGAGAAGATGTGGATTTGAATGTTGCTAGAAGAGAGAATGATTCTGAGAGAATGATTGCGTGCCCGCGAACGCGATCTAGAGGACCTGCTAGTGAGCATCCGTGGGTGTTGCGTAAGGCGATTTGAATGCAGTGTGGAAGGTATTGGTTGGGAAATGCTAAAAGGGGGGGAGAATTATAGAGGGATGAATAAATTTGTTTTTATTTAGCATTTCCCAACGTTTTGTGAGAGAGAGAGAGAGAGAGAGAGAGAGAGAGAGAGAGAGAGAGAGACTGTAATTGTCGTTAGTGAGTGCTTCGGTTGTTGGAAGAGGGATGAGGTCGTTAGTTTGTTTACAGCGCTGTCTGTCTGTGGAATATATGTGAGGATTTTTCGGTTTTGGAGGCAGTTTTGAGTCAGAGCTAGTGCCGGTCAGTCGTTTTTTTGGTCTTAAACAGTTTGTTTGTGTGCTGATTCAGAGTTGTTGTTTTTCCTTGTTAGTGTGCTGTTCTTGTTGCTGTATGTTCGTGAGTCGTGTGTTTTTCTGTTTTGGTTTGGTTTGTGTGGTTTTGTGTGCTGTGTTGGCAACTGTGGACGCCTTACTCCATCTTCCAGCAACCGAGGACCAGGGTGAGTGTTGTGTACTGTTTTTTTGCGGTTTTGAATTCCGCCACAAGGCCACTGAATTAAATTCCGAGTTACAAAAATAGACTTTATTTGGAAACCTAACAAGGCACTGATTAGTCGAAGGAAATACTTCGTATACTCTGACTCCCAAAAAATTAGTCAAAACAAAAACCGAACACAGAAAATGGGACTAAACAAAAATCGTAGGCCCAAATCCCCCAACACCATACTACCACTAAACAAGTCATATAAACTTATACCAGTTAAAACAGTCTTTTTGGTCAGTTTAACATGATCACCACCTCTCACTAAATGCTCACTATCCCAAAGCATTATGTCCATTGACATAAGTTCACAGATGTGCGCTGTGAAAGAGGGAACATCTCACATAAATAAACAGAAAAGTTCATCGAAATGATTTGAGTGAACTGATAATAAAAAGAATCACACAAAAATAAACAGACACAAAAAAAACATAAAATCAGAAAGCAGAAGGAAACATAATTTCACTTGGACCTGTAAAGACACAGTGTAAAAGAAATTATAACTAGTTTTTTAGAAATCGGTACTCACTTTCAGCAAACAGGAGAATCGATCTCCTAAAAGGTAGGTTCCATACCTCAATCGAGTGCTAACAAAGTTTGTACCAGAGTGCCTAATTTTAGACCATTTTCTTTCCAGCAAAACATACTGCGACCAACCAATGCACGCACACTTCCGAGTCGCACCCAAAAAATCTGTTCCTAACTAGATTAGAATGTCTCATCGCCTGACAACTGGAACTTTCCAATCACACAAAGAAACACTGTCTCCATGCCTCAATCATGTCTTGTGATACTGTTCATATGAGGCAAACGTTTGCGAGATGATGAATCTGAATTTATGATATGCGAAAGAATTTCTGTTCAGTCTCTGGGCGGACAAACAGCCGATATAACCACAAAAGCCATTTGCTAAGTACACATCAGATGTATTAGTAAGACTGCTAAATCAAATATTCAAAACAACGTTCCCATTCCTATCTAAATCCGTAATACAAACTTGCGCGCACACACACACACATATAGAGGCCCCCCTCCACGGAACAAATGGAAAGTTATGAAGTTTTCTGCTACAGCCTATCTCCAAGTACATTATTTTAAGTTTCTATTAAGCTATTTTTCATTTATATTTCTTGTATTTCATTTACATTTCTTGTATTTTCAAACTGAGTGATGGAGTTAGATACAGGCATGGCTAACAACTCAGAGGAAATCAGATGGATTGACTGAATCTGGGCTATAACCTTAAGAGAGGCCAGGGATGCTGGCACATCCTTCATTTCACGTTCCTTGATAGCTAAATACATTAAAAGAAACTGGAACAAAAATCCACATGACTGTCATCGCAAAAAGAGTGAGAATCTTGGAAGACCTGAAGTCCTTTCTCAAGAGTCAAAAGACATCATAGCTGAGGCAGTGGGTAGACCAAGAAAGTCTTTACATAAATTGGCGCTTGAACTAGAAACAAAAAGGGGAAAGAAGAAAAGTTATAGTGCTGTATAACTTGAGTTCAAAAAATCTGGTATCAAGCCATTTCATGTTAATCAGCAAGCCCATCACTCAGCAACAGAGAGAAGACCGCGCATGGTTTTGTGGTTCATTTCTTCAAGATTGGGATGAAGCTGACTTTCTCCATGTTGCCGCATCAGATGAATTCTTCATTTATACAGTCAGGAAGCCAAATCATAAAAATGACATCATTTGGGCTGCAAAGTTGGATGATTTCAGCGATGATGTGCGCTATCGCCAAGTTGTGAAATTTTCTGAATGTTTGGGAATTTTTCTGTTTCACAGCCAAACGGTTAATGTGGATCATCAAAGAAAAAGGACAGTCATGGAATGGCGAATATTTCAGAGAAACTGTGCTTACTGGTGGAATATTTCCTTTCCTCAAAGATCCTGAAAATGTGTTATCTGTTGAAGAAGTCATATTTTTGCATGATAGGGCACTATGTTTCAAGGTTCTTCAGACACAGAAGTTGCTTCGAAACAGTGGCATCGATTTCTTCTTGTCAAGTGAATTTCCAGGTAGCTCCCCTGACCTTAATGTGGGTGAAAACATTGGTAGTATCCTAAAGGATCGTGTTGAAGTGCGCATAGTGAACTAGGATGGTATACCAAGCCTCGACAACCTGCGAAGAGAGGTGACCGAAGTGCTCAGGAAAATGGAGTTTGAGTCTCAGCTTTTTTGCGATTTGCTGAAATCATACCCCTCAAGAATTCAGGCTTTGGTACAGGCAGATGGAGGCCACACAAAAAATTAAATACTCAGAGAGGAACTTAAATAAATACCTGTTTTAAATTACTTTTGTTTTTGTCCATATCAATTTTAGTTTATGCTGTAGAGGGGGCTCTAATATATATATATATATATATATATATATATATATATATATATATATATATATATATATATATATATATATATATATATATATATATATATAACTATATATATTCCTTTAAAAGGTAAATTTTAGAGTAGAGCAAAAAGTGGTGAAAGTGATGCTACCAGTGGCCTGGGATTTACTTTTATCTCCGTGTCTTTTCTTTCAGTAATGATCATTCGTAAGTAAGTACTCTTTTACATATTTGCATGAGAAAACATATATATATATATATATATATATATATATATATATATATATATATATATATATATGTCAGTATGTGTTTAATTTAACATAAATTAATTTGTTTTGAATAATTTGTTTTTCACTTTGGCTATAATTATTTTTTGGAACGTAATGACCCTGTTTCCTCCTCCCCAACATTTCTGACTTGTTGTATAGTTTTAATTACAATGAGCTTGTTTTATTTTCACGTGTGGTGTTGGCTGGAGCTGTATTCGGCGCTGTCTCGCCTGGTCTGGTCAGTCGTTTCTGGACCTTTAACATTGTGAGGGCTTGACTTATTGGAGGATTAACTCTGGATTATGATACCTGCCTTTCTTCAGTTGCTGCTACTGTCCTCCTTTGGGAGATTGATTCAGCCTTCAGTCTGCGCCCTTGGTTCAGTGATTTAGCCAAGGGAACTCTCTGCCAACTGGTAAGGTGTGATTACCTGTCAGACGACCGTGTCCGTTGATCGTCTTGCGACGTTAAAGTGATTATCACCTCAGTCTACGCCCTTGGCCCAGTGATTTTTGCCAGGGGGACCTCTCTTACGTTTGGTAAGGTCTTAGGAATATAGATTATTCTCCTCGACCCGTGATTTGAAGGCTGTGGTGGCCACTACCACCGTTTAGAGCTCATTTGGGAAGCAGTTTATTTTTGATAAATGTTTTAGTATGTAATAAGTTAGGTTATTCTGACTTTTCGACATTCTATTACTTTCAGGGCCCTCTCTTTAAAGTGTAATTGTATAGTCTATCTTAATTTGGTGTAAGTGTGTTTGTTATTCGATGTTTTCAGTGTGTGGTTGATTGTTGTGTTTATTTAATGTATTTTGTAAGAGGCTCAGTGGTCATTTCTTTCTAAAAAGTTTGTATTAAATATTAAGGTTTTATTTTCAGTTTTTCTTTATCCTCCTTGATTCCATCTCTGTACACTCTGTTGCGGCCATTCCACCTATTGTGGACTTGGTCATTTGTGACTTTATTTGTATTTTAAGAGACTTGTGTATGTTTGATGGGCGTGGGTCCATAACATTTGGCGACCTTTTGCCAGGATTTATTGGATCCTGTAGTCACTTGAGTGTATAGAGTGGATTCTTGGGGTGTTTGCAGCATAGTAATACCTTCTCTCCTATATTTTTGTGTTGATCAGTGTTTATAATTTTTTTTTTTTTTTACCGTGGTAGGATATTTGTGTGGTTATTGGTGTTCAGTGTATTGGTTTGTTTTTGGGTATATTTTGTGAGATACATTTATATATTTACTTGTGTATAATTAATTTACTATGGCTGATTTGAATATCCCGGAGCTCTTGAGTGGAGAGGGGTGGCAGGACAGGTTGGCAGACTTGAATAAGCCTGATTTAGAGTGTGTAGCAGAATTTGTTGAAATTGAAAATCCTGGGTCTGTTAGGAAGGGCTTGTTGCTTCTTAATGTTTATGAAAAGGTTAAGGTGATGAAGGCAGAAGGTAAACCAGAGACTAGGCAGGTGAAGGAAGCGGTGTCAGTAGAAATTTTAGATAGGCAGATTCAGTTGAAAAGAATGGAAATAGATCTCCAAAGGTTGAAGGCTGAGGAGAGAGAGAGAGAGAGACAGCACAAACTTGCTATGCAAGAATTGAGTAATAGGGGTTCTTCTTCTTCCCAACATAATGTGTCTGCAATGCCTTGTATTAATCTAACTGAAGCTCTAAAGTTAGTCCCAAATTTTCAGGAAGTCAACGTGGCAGAGTTTTTTGTTTCTTTTGAGAGAATAGCCTCAAGGTTGGAGTGGCCAAAAGAGTATTGGACCACTCTTATTCAGAGTAAATTGTTAGGTAAGGCCCAGAAAGTTTACGTTACCTTGGACGAAGATCTGTCCTCAGATTATGATTCTGTGAAGGCCATAGTTTTGAAGGCTTACGAGTTGGTACCGGAAGCTTACCGACAACGCTTCCGTAATTTACAGAAGGAAAGAGAGCAGACTTTTGTAGAGTTCGCCAGGGCTAAAGAGCAGTTTGCTGGCGACTGGTTAAAGTCTAAGGAGGTGACAGACTTTGAGAAATTAAAAGAATTGATTTTGGTTGAGGAGTTTAAAAGGTCCGTGCCCAATGAGGTGAAGGTACACCTCGAAGAGTTAAAATTAGAAACTTTGCAGGAGGTGGCTATTGCAAGTGATGAGTGCCTCCTCTCTCATAAAAATGTGATAGGGGAGGTACCCAGAAATGAGAAATCTGGTTGGGTGAGAGTTAACTGGAGTAGTAACTAGAACAGGTATAACAGGCCTAATGATAATTATGGTTCTCGTACTACTGTTAACAACTATAGAAGGCAGACCACAGATAACCCGGAGAAGTTGAGAACTTTGACTTGTTTCTTCTGTCATAAGAAGGGACACATCAAGAGCATGTGTTATGCATTTAAAAGGTCACAAAGGACCGAAAGACGACAGGTAATGGCCATTCGAAGGAATGAGAACGAGTCAGTGGCTGAGAACTCTAATAATCAATGACTAGGCAATAAGTCACTGGCTCCTTTTCAGAAATTTTTGTCTAATGGTTTTGTTCGCTCTGGGAATTCGACTGAGCAAAGAAAGGTTAAAATTTTGCGTGACACTGGGGCTGCTCAGTCTTTAATTCTCAGAGAATCCTTACCCATTGATTTAGAATGTTCAAATAAGGAATATGTTTTGTTAAGTGGTTTTCCAGATACGGTCAGGTCTTACCCGGTTGAGAGTTTTTATTTATCATGCCCGTCTTTTTCAGGTTATTTAAAATTGGCCATTGTTGATAAATTTCCTATTAAAGATGTGGATTTGGTGTTAGGGAATGATGTCGCCCTAATAAATAAAACTTTCCCTATTGTATTAAATTCCAGTAATGAAATATCTGTAGTCACTCGATCGAAGGCTACTAGTGTTGACTCGGCCGAGTCGGTAGTTGATGTTGATTTGAGTAGTTTAGATCATAGTGATAGCTTAGTTGTAGATAGTGGTGTGTTGGATAATAAACTTAATTGGACTACTAAGGAACTTATTACAGCTCAGAAAGCAGATTTTAAAGACCTGCCAGTTGAGTCTGGCGAAATTACTGATTTGCCTGTCCCTCGATTTAAGATAATTAATAATATTTTGTACAGAATAAGTAGACCTTTTAGTGCCATTAACACAGGTTGTGAAATTGTTAAACAGATTATGGTTCCTTTTGTTTATCGAAAGGAGTTAATGACATTGGCTCATGAAAATGGATTGGCTGGTCATTTTGGTGTTTTTAAAACCACTCGTAAATTGTGTGAAAGTTATTTTTGGCCTAAGATGAAAGATGATGTTAAAAAATTTATAAATAGTTGTGATGCGTGTCAAAAGGTCGGGAAGCCCAATCAACCAATTCCAAAGGCACCATTACATCCTATTCCTGTTGTTTCTGAACCGTTCAGAGAGGTAATTATTGACGTGGTTGGTCCTCTGCCGAAAACTCGTAGTGGCAATCAGTATATTTTAACAATTATGGATAGGATGTCTCGATATCCTGAGGCAATACCACTACGAAATGTAAAAACTGTTAAAATTGTTGAAGTGTTAATTGAATTTTTCACCAGGTTCGGAATGCCAAAGTAATTCAGTCCGATTGTGGGTCTAATTTTCTGAGTAAATTATTTAGGGAGAAGATGGCTGAGTTAAAAATTAAACATGTGACTTCTTCTCCGTACCACCCGGAAAGTCAAGGTGTTTTGGAACGATTTCATCAAACCATGAAGTCTATGATAAAAAAAATATTATTTGGTTAATGGTTCCGAATGGGATAAGGAACTACCTTATTTATTATTTGCATTTCGGTCAGTGCCGAGTCAATCTTTAGGATTTTCACCTTTCAGCCTTATTTTTGGCCATTGTGTGCGTGGTCCATTGGATGTGGTTCGTGAATCTTGGGAGGGGACGCCCTGATATAAATTTATTAGATTATGTTAGTAATTTGGGTGATAAATTAACGAAGGCTTGGAAGTTTGCTGGTGAAAATTTATTGTGTAGCCAAAAGAAAATGAAATACTTTTTTGACAGAAAGACTAAGGAGCGTAATTTTGCAGTGGGTGATAATGTTTTGGTATTGCTTCCCATTCCAGGAAACCCTTTAAAAGCTTCATTTTCAGGACTGTGGAAAAATTTAAAGAAATTAAGTGATGTTAATTATTTAGTTGAAACTCCTGAAAGCAGGAGACCCTACCAGCTGTGTCACATAAATATGTTAAAAGCTTATAAAGGTCGTGACAAAGTTATTCCCGTGGCATTAGTTGGTGATACTACAAAGTGTAATGGTATTAATTCTTTTTCTTTTCCAGACGTGAGTAATTTTGATGATGATTGTTTTGATGGTGCCGAATGGCCTAGTGATAATGAACATTCTTTAGAAAATTTTTCAGAAATGGTTTCACATTTGAATTTAGTAGAACAGGGATCTTTGAAAAAGTTAGTTTTTAGTTATAAGGATTTATTTTCGGATGTTCCAGGACAGACCACTGTCCGTGAACATGATGTGGATGTGGGTAACGCAACTCCGGTAAAACAATCCCCTTACAGGTTAATCCATTTTAAAAATGATGTTGTGGATAAAGAAGTTGATTATATATTACGACACGGGCTGATCGAACCCAGCAACAGTCCGTGGTCTTCACCTGTTGTTTTGGTAAAGAAACAGGATGGTCAATTCAGGCTTTGTTTTGATTACCGCAAAGTCAACGAGGTCACAAAGCCTGATAGTTATCCTTTACCCAGGATAGAGGACTGTATTGACAGGATAGGGAATTCAAAATATATAACTAAATTTGATTTGTTAAAGGGGTATTGGCAAGTTCCGCTGTCCAAACGGGCACGGGATTTGTCAGCGTTTGTAACGCAGCGAGGACTCTACCAATGTAAAGTAATGCCTTTTGGGATGAAGAATGCTGCTGCAACCTTTCAAAGGTTAATGAATACTTTGGTCCAAGGTTTAGAGGGGTGTGTTGTTTATATTGATGATATTGTGATTTATAGTGATGACTGGGACACCCATCTTAAACGTATTAAGGCCTTATTTCAGGTACTTAGGAAAGCTGGTTTAGTTATAAACCTCAAAAAGAGTGAGTTTGCCAAAGCAAAGGTTGTGTATTTGGGTCACGAAGTAGGATTTGGGAAAGTGGCTCCAAAACAGGCAAACGTAGACTCTATTAGGCATATTGAAATACCGAGGTGTCGCAGGGATGTCAGAAAATTCCTTGGTTTAGTAGGATATTATCGTAGATTTGTTAAGAATTTTTCTGATATCGCTGAGCCCCTGACTAATTTATTACGTAAGAATGTGACTTTTGTATGGACTAATGATGCCCAAAATGCCTTTAAAAAATTAAAGCAGGTCCTAATGAATTTCCCTATATTGAAAGCCCCTGATTTTGACGTTCCTTTTTCGCTTGCTACTGATGCGAGTGATGTTGGGGTTGGAGCAGTTTTGTTGCAGGAAGATGCTCATGGAGTATCTCATCTTGTTGCCTATTTCTCCAAAAAGTTATCCCCGGCACAACGGAAATACTCGACTGTAGAGAAAGAGACTTTGGGATTAATTTTAGCTGTTAATCATTTTCAGGTGTATTTATCCTCTACAGGACTCCGATTAAAATATTAACGGATCATAATCCGTTGATTTTCTTGAACAGGTTTAGGAATATAAATCAACGGTTGATGCGTTGGAGCCTCCTGCTCCAGGAATGGAATTTTAGCTTTTCACACATTCCAGGCAAAAGTAATGTTGTCGCTGATTCACTGTCACGCATCAGTGACTGATCGATAGGTTGATTTGAGAAAAAACCTTTTTGTTCTTCGTTAATTATTATTTGTAAAGTTGTTTTGTATATTTATATTAATTGATTTGATTAATCCTATAAATTTATTGAATGTACAAGGTTTCCAGGTGTGTTGTTTCCAGGTGTGTTGTAATAATGTTGTGTCAGGTGTTTGTTTTGTTTATGAAATAATTTAGGATTAAGTATTTAAGATTAAGATGTTAAATGTCGTGATTTGCAGGTTTTTCTTCGGTGTCGTCTTTGATTAAGAGTGGTTAAGGGTACTTTTGATTTCTGTTTACTTTAGTATGTGTTGTTGGTGGAGGTTAATTTTAAGGTGTTACCATTGTCTTGTGTATGTCCAGGTTAATTTTAAGGTGTTACCATTGTCTTGTGTATGTCTAGGTTAATTTTAAGGTGTTACCATTGTCTTGTGTATGTCCAGGTTAATTTTAAGGTGTTACCATTGTTTTGTGTATGTCCATTAATGATGTGTGTATTTAAGGCCCAAACCCGTTTAGTGTGAGGACGCTCTCTGAAGTGTAGATGCACTAAAACTGAGTGAAGTGTTGTGAAAAGACGCTCTTTGAAACTCAATGAGTCGCAAAAACAAGTAGTGTTGAGTAAGGACGCTCTCTGGAGTGAAAAGAGGCATTATTGGAAAGTGTTGTGAAGGGCCACAATATTGAGTGTGTAGTAAATCATTAATCATATACCGTTATGTTCCTGTTCTTTGTTTATGCCAATGGTCCACATTAATTCTTTCTTTACATAGCTTAGATAGGTCACAGGCTCACGGGTCTGTAGCACAACACAGCCGTTTTTTAGGCGCTACAGGCTGGTGTTTGAGTGGTGACCTAGACTAAGTTAAGGTTAATCTATTAAGGTTTTGGTCCTTATTTTTGTTTGACTGATATTTGTGTTTTCAGAATAATTTAGCCAGGTCACGGGCTCACGGGTCTGTAGCACAGCACAGCCGTTTTTTAGGCACTACAGGCTGGTGTATGAGTGGTGACCTTGGTTGAGGTAACACTAGCCCCATTGTGGTCGATTTATATTTTTGTTGTCGGTTATCTAGGTTTAGTCTAATAATAGGTTAGTCTTGTTAACATTGGTGCTCTGCTAACCTGTGCCCACCGCTCCAGTTGTGAGTTCATGGGGATATTACCATATTTCTTCATATGTTGATACTGATGTTATTTTTGGTGTGGTCACTACAAATTATTTACTTGTATTAGTTTTAAGTCTTAGTATTAAGGTTAATATTTGATATCTATTGACTGTATTGAAAGTAGTACAAAATTTTTTGCCACTATCTCTAATCTATTTTTGCCGGCAATGTGATATAGTATTTTTAATCACTTTTTGAGTTTTGTCATTAGACTTTAATTTTCCTTATTGTCCCTGTTTTATTTCATATAGATTGAATTGCTATGTTAGCATCTTTTATATATTTCGTTTTATTTTGAGTTAAGTTCAATACTTTGTAGAAAAATTTTCTTGAGGAAAATTTTTTTTTGTTGGGTGAGGAGGTGTCAGTATGTGTTTAATTTAACATAAATTAATTTGTTTTGAATAAGTCACTTTGGCTATAATTATTTTTGGAACGTAATGACCCTGTTTCCTCCTCCCCAACATTTCTGACTTGTTGTATAGTTTTAATTACAATGAGCTTGTTTTATTTTCACGTGTGGTGTTGGCTGGAGCTGTATTTGGCGCTGTCTCGCCTGGTCTGGTCAGTCGTTTCTGGACCTTTAACATTGTGAGGGCTTGACTTATTGGAGGATTAACTCTGGATTACGATACCTGCCTTTCTTCAGTTGCTGCTGCTGTCCTTCTTTGGGAGATTGATTCATCCTTCAGTCTGCGCCCTTGGTTCAGTGATTTAGCCAAGGGGACCTCTCTGCCAACTGGTAAGGTGTGATTACCTGTCGGACGGCCGTGTCCATTGATCATCTTGCGACGTTAAAGTGATTCTCACCTCAGTCTACGCCCTTGGCCCAGTGATTTTTGCCAGGGGGACCTCTCTTACGTTTGGTAAGGTCTTAGGAATATAGATTATTCTCCTCGACCCGTGATTTGAAGGCTGTGGTGGCCACTACCACCGTTTAGAGCTCACTTAAGGGAAGCAGTTTATTTTTTTATAAATGTTTAGTATGTAATAAGTTAGG
>NC_089761.1:4505582-4553082 GCF_040412425.1 Macrobrachium rosenbergii
CGTGTGTTTTTTACAAGTACGACGCACGCCCAGCAATCCCGATGTGTTTATGAACAATCTTGCACATATGATGAGTCCTGTCATAACTAAAGACTGCCATCTTGAGACAGTAGCCAGCTATCTGGCGCATAGGCAAGCATGGCCTTGAACTGTCAAAACAAGGCAGCCATCTTGAATCACTGACCTGTCAAACGCATCACTGCGCTGTCATTACATGCATTCACATTTTCTTTCAAAAGTTTGCACAAGTTGATATCACTGTTAGGGAAATCATTTTATAATTCTTTTCAAATTAGTGGCAAGAAAAAACACCCTTATTATTATTATTATTATTATTATTATTATTATTATTATTATTATTATTATTATTATTATTATTATTATTATTAATTTAGAGCATAGTCATTTTTCATTTGAAAAAGGAGAAAACACAAGCATTGTGTACCTCTTCTTTTAAAAAGCATTTGATTACTGTCATATCTTTAGCTGTAATGCGAGAAGGAATTTTGGCCCCTTCATTATCTTTTATTTACAAAAGTAGTGACTCCTGCTGTAAAGAAAGCAGACTTTATTTATTAAATTATAACCTACGAATTTATTCATTCTGTCGAGAGAAATTTCTTTACTCAAGTCATTCCTTGTTACCCATAATTGTTGGGAGCATGTATCATTAGTCAAGTATTTTGAGTCAGCAAACCCGAATTTACATGTCAGATACTAATCTCTGGAATCACATCTTTTATAAAAACAACTGTCCCGCGAGTGTTAATTTTCCACTATGCCTTGGACTAGTGAATCTAAGCCACTGTCCCGCAAGTGTTGATTTTCCGCTACACCTTGGACAAGCGAATTTAATCATCACTTATAATAAAGGAAACCCATTCAACATACTAGGCAGCATTTTTATTGGAATTTCCCAGTCTTATATATATACCCAACTGGGAGATTAACAAACTCATTCATAGCATGTACTTATCAATGAGCTTATTGTGCTAATTTCATATTTTTTGTGTGTTCCACCCAGATCATTTGTGTGCCACTACTGCACTGCAGGTTTATTTAGTTAATTTCACTTTGTTCCAAGTGAACCACACCTCTGCTCCGTGTTACTGCTGTGTCCATGCGCAAGTTAAACATTTTCTGTTTTATACACAAAGGTAAGTACCATCGTCCACTACATGTCATTTAATTAATTGTTTCAAGCATTCAGCCTCTGCATGATTGGATAGACATTTGATTGTCTCGTGTAAGCCCAACTAAACCGTTCTTCGTGAACCAATTTGCACATTTTTTGTCTCGCAAACCTAATAATTTCACTTTGTGCCTTTGAATTATTCAGTTCTTTGGAACTCAGTCACATATGCGTGCGAATCTCGTAGTGTGCCATATCTCTGTTCTTCGGAACCACAATGGACTTTAGTGCCAGTGCCATTCCTATCACAAGGATGCATTCACAAGACTTGTGTATGAACCACAAGCAATCAGCACATAGAGTGCTAATGTACCTTTCCATTTGTAGGTCTTGACCCGTGCTTTGTGTTGCAGCAATCATACCTTTGCATTTTAGTCTTTGACCCATTCAGTGTGTTACAATAATTATACCTTGGTGTTTGTATTTGACCTGTGCATTGTGTTCCAAATGCTCACACTTCTGCATTGTAGGCTATGACCCATGCATTGCGTTAATCATGGAATTTTATTAGTGTCTTCCTTACCATAGGGGCATTTCCATTGTAGTTAGAGCCTTATACTGGTCCACTTTCTTATTTTGTTTGCATTACAATCTGCCTAGCTCAGAATGTCATTTCCATTCCATTATTCATTCACCTGTGCCTATAATGCACAGCCTAGAGGCAATGCTTTTCCATGCAATGCCACTTTTGCACTGCTAGCTCATCCACAACAAATCATCTAGAGCAGTTGCAATATTCAGCCTCTAGCAACTCAGCCAAAATGGTCACCTATGAGGAGGGAATCGCTGCCTATACATAGGTAGAACACAGGACAGTGCCGTTGTGAGTCCATGTAAAAGAATGGATGGAAGTTTGGCTTAACAGGCGCCCCTGGCAGCCATCCGATGGGGAACCCTTCTGCTAGGACCCCCAGTTGGGGCCTATCATTGTGGCATCTTCCAGAGGTTACGACAGAAGTCAACAGGTCCTCACCTGCCATGACCCCCACAACACGATATCGCTCATACGGAAAGACCAGGTATCAGCTCAGATCTGCTTCCACCCTAATAAAACAATAATTTATGAAAATGCAGATGGGCGTAGGAAAAACTCCTGGCAGTCCGATTCAGGGTGACCACACCCCAACAAAGTAGAATTAGTACCTTTAGGGTAGCAGATTCCCTTCCCAGAGACTACAGTCTACGCATAGGACTGGACCTTAAATCTCGCCCCTTTCCTGAGCCACACCTGGGCCCTCCTCCAGACCTATCACATAAACAGATAACTTAGGCATAGGCAGCTTGTTCAACATGCCAGAGCCTGAGGAAGCACCAGAGTCTGCACCTGCCCCAGAGTTGTCTAGAGTAGATTTCAGCGTCAGAGCACTCTGGCTTTATGACAAGCCAGATAAAATAGATCGGTACGCTCTGGCAGAATGAAGAGCCAGTGCCAATTGAAGGCACTGATCATGGTAGTACTCCATCCATCACAGACATTGAGCCATTCCCTAATTCAACTCCTGTGCCTGAGCCTGCCTTATTGCCAGAGCCAGAGCACGCCCCGCCCTTGATCTCCCTTCAGGATTCTTACAACATGCAAACCTCTTGCACTTGTAACAAACTTTTCCTCTTCTTCCAAGTCCCCAGAAGATAAGACTCTGGTGGACAATGGACTAATACCTAAGCTGATCGCAGAGATCCCAGAACTGTGACTGGAGGTGGCAGAGATTGTTGGCACCACCCTTGCTCCAGTTGTCGCAGCAGCCGAAGTGGATGGCACTATTTTAGGCTGCATTGTTGGCACTACCACTGTCGAGATTGTCACAGCAGCCAATGCAGTGGCTAGCATAGTGCCTGCTCCCTGCTTAGATTCCAGAGGCACTCTTGAGCCTTCCCGGAAATCAGCCTCACTGGTTCCCTCGAAGATATCCAAGCCTAAGGGCGAATTAGAAGAGTCAGGGCCATCAATAAATCCAGGAATTATTCCCACAGCTGATCCTGAGGAAAAAATAACGGAGATGAAGCACGCCGTTCCACTGAGGAAATGTTGTTGGCTCAACTCATCAACTACAAATCCAGTGTTCCCAGGAGAAGTAACTGGACGGCTACCTGCATCAAGGGGCTAAGCCTTCTGTGTTACAGCTGGAAGGTCAAATGACTAAAACACGAATAATGACAGTGCATAGGTGCTCTCCCTGCCTTGGTGCCTTGGTACAGTGCCATTTATATATTACACATAGCCTTAGGATCCTATTCCTTGTACTTATAGCCTTACCAGAGCCACTAAGCTAATGGCACTTGTATCATATGGCTGTAACAGTGACTCATCTTAATAGAGCAATCCTAGCCCTTGATCCAGAAAGGATGTCTAGGGTTGTCTCCTACCTTAATCAGTATTGTTGTATTGAAAGAATTTATTTTGTATTCCACTAAGTCTTTTCTTTAGCCCAACAAGCTGAAGAGCATGTCCTAGCCATTTTAGCATTTCTGCTACATTCTTTTATATATCTCGTTGCATTTTCTTTTATTTTGTATCATGCATCATTGAGTAACTAACTCGTGTGTATTTCAATATTTTCATTCTGATACACTTGTATTGTTAATATATTTCATGTCTAGGTATTATGTCATAGATTAAATGACTCCCTTGTAGTTTCCATTATTCTCTGCATGTAGCTAGGTCTCATTTTGGTGCTGTGTTAGCTTAGTTCTGTGTGAAGTTCAGCCAGTTATTTTATGACCTTGAGTCACCAGCATTGCCAGTTCATTTTTTTTCCACAGACAGTACCTTTCAATAAATGCAGACACCCCTTACACTAGTGCTAGAGACATTAAGTTAGTGAGCACACTCACTCCTCCTTAGGGGATAAGTTGGATTACATCTAAAACTATTTCCATTTTGCATATTTTTAAGATCTTCTTCCATATTATTATATATTTATAATTTATATTGTTACTTTTTTATCATTTTTGTTATTAATCAAGTGGGTCTGAAAGTTTGATCCTTCTTGTTCCTCTGTTTAAGGAACAATTTACATGTAAGTAAATGCAAGATAATTAAAATTAATAGATATGCTGAGTTAGGTTTCAATACATGTATTTGGTTTTGGAATAGTTCTTTGATTCATTAATCCCAGGATTTTCAGGTTAAATTTGTGCCAGCATCCGCTGTTAGACCGGGAGTAAATATGGAGGGTGTATTGGTTACAGGATGTGTATTTATGGGGTTTTTCTTTTAGTGAGTTAAGAGGTGAAATTTATAGGTCAGAAGTAAGATTAAAGCTTGTAGATTTTCTTGGAGTCCATCGAAGTCTAGACTTAAACCAGGATTAGATACCCTGTTATACTGGACTTGAAGAGTGTTACTTGAATAGTATCAGTTATGATCTCGAAACTTAAAGGATTTGACGTTATCCAAATCTAGTTAGAGGAACCTGCCATTTAAACGATATGCCACAAATTATCTCACTTTTCCTTGTTGGTCAGTATGTATACCGCCATTATTAGGTGCTGTATTAATATAGCCATTAAAATTAATTTATATTAAGTATATCAGGTCAAGGTGCAGCCCGTGGCAAAGCCATGCGTGGGTTACAATATATTGTATTTGTGGATGAATAGTTCTTTGAAATAAGAGCTTAAAGGTGGATTTAATTGTATTTCTGTTTTAGTTTGTTAGATTGATAGTAGCGCTAGGATATGTACATATTGCCCGTATCTCTCATTATTTAAAGTGAGATAAGTCATAACATAGTAGTTGTATTGGAAAATGCATCTAGGTGTATGAGTTGTAGCTAATTGTTTAAGCACTCCATTTACGCTGGAGGGATTGCCTTGGGGCACTACTTAAAGATTGTTTGTTATTAATGTTATTTCGTTTAGGGTTATTTTATAAAAAATCAGTTGGTTTTGTTAGTTGGTATGTTAGAGAATTTTGTTTATAAATTATAGTTAATAAGTACAGTGATGGAATCGTTATTGAATTTGGATAAAGTAGTGATGAGTGTTTGTACCATATGTATCAGGGGTGAACTATCTTGGCATGCTAGTTTTAAGACCCCAGAACAAGGAGAGCTAAGTTCTATTGCCTTTCTACGTTGTAAAGTGGTTTGTAACGGATTTTTAGCGGTAATATGTTAGTCAGTCTTTGTATATCTGGTTTTTTACCAAGTGAATTCAATTTTGTACTAGGTTTTAATTTAATCTGATAGCAATGGTAGGAGGAGTGAGCTTCTTACCTGCTGTGTTGTTGATTGTTTTATATGTTTTCATCTGAGGTGGGCTTAAAGTCAGCCATCTTAGTATAACGTTAAAGTAATATTGAGTTTTTTGTATATTTATAAGGTGCTTGCTGTTTTTAGTAAAGAATTTCATTTACTGCTTACGTGATAGGTAAAATTTTTATGTAAATATAATTAAAGTTGATTTTTAAGTTTGAATATTATTTTTTTTTTTTTTAGATTTTTAGAGAGGCGTTTAGAAGGAACTTGGCAAATTTTTGTCACCACCTGTTTATCAAAAACATGTCTGTGCGAATTAGTTATCAAGTCTAGCCTACCCACCGATTTATTTAAAATGTCGCAGTAATTTGACCGTGCGAAGGTAGCATAGTCAGTAGTCTTTTAATTGAATGCTTGAATGAATGACTGGACGAGGGATAAGCTGTCTCCTCTACAAGGTTTGAATTTAACTTTTGAGTGAAAAGGTTCAAATTATTTAATAAGACCCTACAAAACTTAATATAAGTTTGGTTTCATTTGCGATGTGAGTGCAAAGTAGTTTGCTTGGCTTATGTTTCATTGGGGAGATGTAGATATATGTAAATGTCTATTTAATTTTATAGCGTTAATTAGTGTTTGATCCTTCCTTGTGGATTAAGAGAATAAGTTACTTTAGGGATAACAGGGTGATTTTCTTTGAGAGTTCTTATCGACCAGAGTAGTTGCGACCTCGATGTTGAATTAAAATTTCAGCTAGGTGTAGCCGTTTAGCTGGTAAGTTTGTTCAACCTTTAAAATTTTACATGACTTGAGTTCACACCAGTGTGAGCCAGGTTGGTTTCTATCTTTCATGAGTTTAAAAATGGATCTAGTACGAAAGGATTGAGCTTTTGAGATAGGCTTTATTTAAGATAAACTTGGCAGATTAGTGCGTAGGATTTAAGATCCATTGATATAGTGGTTACGACAGGTAATAGGGAGTTATTCTTTATGAATTTTTCTATGATGATTTTGATTAAGTTAGTCATCTAATTTTAGTGATTTTGGTTTTGGTTTCTCTTGCTTTCTTGCTTGAGCATAAGACTTTAGGTTATGTTCAAATCTGTAAAGGTCCAAATAAAGTGGGCTACGCTGGTTTATTACAGCCCTTTGCGGATGCTGTTAAATTGTTTACTAAGGAGCAGACTTTCCTTACTATGAGTAATTTTGCTCCTTATTATTTATCTCCTGTATTTAGGTTGTTTATTGCTTTAGTTTGTTGTTGTTTAATGCCTTATGAGTTAGGTTTGTTTTCTTTTGAGTTCGCGGTTTTCTTTTTCCTTTGTTGTACGAGTGCTAGGGTGTACTCTAATATGGGGCAGGCTGGGCATCTAATTCTAAATACTCTCTTTTAGGTTGTTTCCGTGCTGTGGCTCAGACTATTTCTTATGAAGTGTCTAACTTTAATTCTTCTTAGTATGTTGTTTTTAGTGGGAGGGTTTGGTTTAGGGCTATTTGAAAGTTATCAGCGTTATTGTTGGTTTTTTTATCTTCGGGTTTCCTTTGGCATTGTTGTGATTTGCTTCTTGTTTGGCTGAAAGTAATTGTGCGAAGGGCGAGTCTGAGTTAGTGTCTGGTTTTAATACTGAATACAGGGGCGGGGAATCTGCTTTAATTTTTACGGCTGAGTATGCCAGGATTTTGTTTTTAAGTGTGCTTTTTTTTATTATTTTTTGGGAGGTGTCTTATTTCTCTTTTGTTTTATATAAAGGTAAGGTTATGTTTGTTGGTTTTTGTTTTTTGTGGGTGCGGGGTACTTAGCCACTTTACCGTTGTGATAAGTTGAATTTTGCTTGGAAGAGTTTTTTTTTTTTCCTGTGGCTTTGAATTACTGTATTTTTTTTATGGGGCTAACGTTTTTTTTTTTGGAGGTCAGGGTAGTATAATTTGTAAAAAAAATTAGGAAAGACTATTAAGAGATTCAAACTCTTTTCAGGTGCTTTCAAAACACTTGTCTTCCTAAAGATAAACAGTCAGTCCACCATGAGTTTATCTCATATGATCATTGCTAGCCGGCTGATAATAAAGAAGGAGAAATATAAGACTGTCAAGATTTGCCCTGTGAGGGTATAAGGATCTTCCACAGGTCGGGCTCCAATTCAGGTGAGTAGGATTACTATTCTAAGCATCTATAAAGAAGGGTAATCTTCTTAACTTAGCAACGAATGGCAGATATAATGGCAGATATAAACAGAAAGAAAGAATAATAAAAGAACCTTACAAAAATGGTGCCAGCTGAAGCGGATCGAAACAGAAGACAAAAAAGAGCAAGTGTGAAAGACGCATACCAGAATTTCATGACAAGCATTCCTCTATAAACTTCAACAGGCCGAAACAGAACGACGAATCATAACAAGTGATGAAGTGAATCATTACAGCGGCGAAAAACAACGCAAGCATCCAGTTAACCCACAACTTTCAAAAACAACGAGTGAACGTCTGAACGTTTAAAACAACGAATGAACGACTGAACGTCTACAGCGGATCGTATCCTGAGCATCTACAGCAAAAGCAGTGAACGTCTGAACGTCTACAGCGAAAGCAGTGAACGTCTACAAGCGAACGCAGTGTCTACAGTGATTTGGTATCCGGAGCGCCTACAAGCGAACAACGCATCTACAAAGAGCGAACGAATACAACGAAATTGTATTGGTCACAAAAGTGATAAAAAGGCAGCAGTAAAACAGAACCACAGCAGACTAAGACTGGAAGATAGCAACAGAAAATACGTAAGTTGAAAAATTAATTCTCAAAAATTTCTCTCTCTCAGTGAGTGTATTTTTTTAAAATAATCTCTCTCAAAAGATATAAGACTTTTATAATTATCTCTCTCAAAAGGTATATAACATTTATAATTCTCTCTCAAGAATTTTTTTATCTTGTTAATTTTTTTTTTTTTTGAGGTTTGATAGATAGGAATTTTTAATAACATGGCATGATTTTTATGATGTATCATTGAATACTGTTGTGTATTGGGTATAAATTTTCATATGGTTTTAGAATACCAGAGTAATGCAGAGTTCGTTTGAAGCATTGACGAATGCAATTAGAAATAACCCTTATCATTTACGACAAACAACAGACAGACAAGGTTGAATCCCAGTACCAAGTTCACAAATGTCGTTAACTCAAGGAAGTACTAACCCAAGTGGCAATAACAATAACACTACCCATACTGACACATTTCAATTTAGAACAATGGCACAAGCAGCAATCATTACGCAAGCCACACGATTCTGTGGAAAAGTGGAAAATTCAAATCCTGGCAAAAATAGATTAGAATTATACTCTGTGAACCAGTCGTATTTCTACAAATAGAATAACAGATGAAAGAACAAAGATTAACGAAGCCTTGCTTTTGGTTAGTTCAGAAAGGGGTGATGAACACAGAACTTTGAATTCAGTTAGATTCAGCAACATAATCACATACGCGGAATTTAAAAGAATCTGTTTATCAATCTGGGAACCAGGGGGTCAAAGTGATGCCTTATATAATATTAATAGATTCCTCAATCAACATTACGACGGGGAATCAATAGCAAATCTTCACACAGATATCGAAGAAGCAACACACAAAGTAATAAAAGACTTAAGAGAAACAAACATCACTATAGGTGATAAGAATGATTTTGGTGATGGAGAAACTGATTTAGTCAGTTCAAGATATGTGTTAAATTACTTGTCATTTGAAACAATGTTTAACGCACTTGGAGAAAAAGAAAAGAAAGCATTCAAGAAAGTTAAGATTAACCCTAAAAGTGATAGCCTTACAGTTTTAATAGCAATGAGACAAGAAATCCAGAAGAAAGAAAGAAATTTTTCTAAGGAATTTGTAGAGGAAACAGAAACACTAAATGAAAGGAAAGGCAGAAATACCAATGAGTCATATAAAAGAAATAACATGTACAATGATAATTCCAGACAAGTAGGGAACAGACAAACTTCCTTTCAAAGGAACTATGCACAAAATACTAGAAGAAAGTGGAATCCAAACCAGAAAGGAAGACAGAATCCATTGAGGAATGGACCATTCCACGGTCCACCCATAAGATATCATAATGGTCAATATCCAAACATAAATAACTCAAAACCAGAGAATCACGCAGCTCAAAGAGCTAGACCAAAAATGACATGTTAAAACTGCGGGTATACAAATCATTTCACTAATGAATGCAAAAAGCCTAAAATCTGTGCAGTTTGAAAAAGATCGGATATTTAATTAAGTACTGTTGGTTCAATAATAAACAAGACAATAAACAAGACAATAAAGAGATAAGTAACAGTCTCCCAAAAATAAATAAATCAGCTAATCAGTGACAATTAACCCTCTACAGAGAAAAGAAAGGGAATCACTTCAAGGGGATGAAAGAGAAAAAGGAGAAACAGTTACAATGGGAAATGAAGGTTTATCAGCATATTCCTATTTACATAGCAAAGAAGTAATGTTTTCCATGAAAGAGGAAGGAATAAATAGAGGGATCTGCCTATAGTAAAAATTCCAATAAATGGAAAGACCTGTACAGTACTCATTGATTCAGGTAGTACTGTAAATATAATTGATACAATAACTTTAACCAGATATTTAGGCATTGCAGAAAATCAGATTCAGTGTCAAAGCAGAGTAATAGAAGGAGTATCAGGGAAACAGATAGGGAATGTGAACTTAGAAATAGAGATTTTGTCACATAAATTTATTGAAAGTTTTCTAGTTTTAGAAGACAGATTTTTTCCCGCACAAGTATTGTTCTCATTTAAGTCAATGAGGAGATGTGGAATGCTATTAGATTGTAGTGAAGGACAGATTAGCCTGAAACAGGACAATCAGAAGAGCGTATGTTTTACTCTTGACGAAGAAAAGTTTCACCCAAATCTGATCAATTTGTCTGAGACAGTTTCGACAAGAGAGACGAACATACAGGAAAGACAAATAAGTAACCAGAACAAACAAGATAAAATGGAAACAAATAGAAAAGAGGAATTCCCACAAACACAGAATAAAGAATTCTTGAGACGTGCACATCTCAACAATACACATATAGAGGATGTATACTCCAATATCAATAATTACTCAGATACGAATAATGGTGATCACCAAAACACTGAATCTAACGAAAATCAAAGCGCCTATACTTATGATTGCAGCAATGTGTTAATAAGTTGTGAAAGTGAAGGGAAAATATTAAATGAAAGTATTGCTCTTTGATACAATAGATAAATCAGAAATAAATAGCGTAATAGAAGTAACAGAAGAAACCACTGGAGATGCAGAACCTCGTTATTTTTCAGACACAAAAGAAGCAGAAATATGTTGTGTTAGCACAGCTGATGATAATAAAGTACAATTTGTACTCAACAGAGCAGTAATTTTGTATCCAAAATGTTAACAAAAATATATTTGAGATCAAAAGAGGATGTAAAGGGTAAGGATGTTTTATTATTGAATGAAGAATTGCCAGCTTTTGTCAAAATGGATAATTCACTCGGCCACATGAATGGTCATAACTGCGAAGTTTATGTCCAAAACTATTCAGATAACAGACTAACACTATACGCGGGCATTTGCTTTTTGCATAGAAATCCCCATTAACAATCCTTTACTAACAATGGAAGAAAAAGCATTTTTCTCTATAACTGGCCAAAACTCTCAAATAAATTCAGAGGTAAAGAAAACAGATTTTCCAGAAAATAGACACAAGTTAATTCAGGTGTTAGAGAAATACAGAAATGTAATAGCTATAGAAGGAGATAAATTAGGAAGGACAAATGTATTACAACATAGAATTTTGTTGGATGATGGAGCCAAGCCATTTTTTATTCCTAATTACAGATTACCAATAAGCCAGAGACCCATAGTTGACAAGTTGATAGAGGAAATGAAAGCAGATGGAGTAGTAATTCCTTCTAAATCTCCATATAATTCCCCATTGCTACTTGTTTCCAAAGAAAGATGGTAGTTGGAGACTTGTAATAGATTACAGGAAGTTAAATTCCAACACAGTTCCAGATTGAATGCCGATGCCGGTAATCCAGGATATGTTAGCTCAATTAGGAAGAGCCAAAATATTTTCATTCTTAGATTTGCTTAGTGGATATTGGCAAGTACCTCTAGATGAAGAATCGAAAACATTCACAGCCTTCAGCACACATAAAGAACATTTACAATTTGAAGTAATGCCATTTGGACTAACATCAGCCCCATTAACATTTGTCAGATTAATGTTACAAATTCTAGGGGACATAGAAAATGTTGCAGTATACTTAGACGGTGTGATCATTTTTAGCAAAGACTTAGAAAGTCACCCCAGAACATTAGAAATGGTCTTAGAGAAATAAAGAATTGCAGGACTAAAATAAAATTAAAGAAATGTCAATTTCTGATGAAATCCCTACAATAATTGGGTCATGTAATTAGTGAAGCTGGACTGTGCATGCAGGCAGGTAAAATAAAGGCAATAATTGATTACCCAGCTCCCACTAATTTGAGTGCATTAAGAAGGTTCCTAGGTATGGTAGGTTATTATAGACCTTTTATAAAGGGTTTTGCTACTATAGCAACACCTTTGACAGAATTAAGCAAAAAGGATAGAAATTATGAATGGAAGGATGAACAAGAAACACTAAAGTGCAAAATGACCAAAACCCTGTTTTAGTCTACCCAGATTTTTCTAAAGATTTTTATTTAGCTTGTGATGCCTCAGGTACAGGAATGGGAGCTGTATTGTTACAAAAAGCAAAAACTAGAATGAGAGCAGTAATTATGCTAGTAGAGTTTTAAATCCAGCAGAAAGAAACTATAGTACCACAGAAAGAGAGTGTTTGACTTGATATTGGGGTTTAAAGAAATTTAGACACATGCTATTAGGTCATAAGGTTAATGTGCTTACTGATCACAAACCCATTTGTGACTTATTTAAAAAGAGAGCCTTTACCAACAACATGAAATTCAATAGATGGTTCATTAGTGTATTAGAATTTGCCCCAGAATTCAGGTATATTCCAGGGAGATTTAACACCTTGTCAGATGCAATATCCAGATCTCAGGAAGAAACAGAAAAATGCATTACCACTAATACCTTTTGTTTTAGTTGTCAAGTAGTAGACTTAGATCTAGAAAGAGTGAAAATACAACAAGAAAATGATGCAGAAATCAGACAGATAGTAGGAGAGTTAATGAAAGATGAATCTTTAAAACCTGATTTTCAATTGATAAATGGATTGTTGAATAAAAAGCCAACAGAGAAGAATGGTTGTTCTCGTCTATACATCCCAAAAACACTAATCAGAGAAGTTTTAGAACTAACGCACTCATATAAGTTAGCAGGACATCCAGGAATTAAAAAGACAAGCAGAATCATAATAAAGACATTATTTTTGGCCACATTGTAGTGAGGATGCCAAAACCTTTGTACAAAACTGTATAGTTTGTAATCAACATGAAGGTAACATAAATCTTAAAGCTCCACTTGAAAAATATCCATCGGAATTAAATCCATTTCAAGTAGTCACAATGGACTTTTAAGGTCCATTTCCAACCACTATTAGGGAAATAGACAAATATTAGTCTTCTTTAGACTATCTAACCAGATATGTAGAAATCGTACCAGTAAGAAACAGAGATGCAGCTGCAGTAGCAGAAGCTCTTAAATCTAGAATTATCACAAGACATTCATGTCCACAAGTTATTCTTTCAGACAATGCTGCTGAGTTTACCAGTGATCTTTTAAAGAAAATATGTGAATTTTATGAAATGAATATGTGTCAAATAACAGCTTATAAACCAAGTTCTAATGGAGCAGTAGAACGGACTAATCGTAAAATAAAGGATATCCTGAAAACTTTAATGAGCCCACGGAGAGAAGATTGGGACTGAGCAATAGAAGACGTATAGTTCACATTGAATAATACTGTAAATGAGACAATAGGAGAATCCCCACATTATTTGCTACATGGTTATCAGAAAAGAATGCCTAACACATTATTAGACGATGCAACACCACCCAGACGTACTTATAACTATGATGATAATGTTGCATGGAAGACCAGACGTACTTAAGAGACAATCATGAAAACAAGGGAAAAATTAAAAGAGGTTCATAACACTCATGCCAAATATTATAATAAAAATACAATTAAACCAAACATTAAAGTAGGTACTTAAATTTATGTACAAAATCATGTTCTAGAAGGGCCAAATATAAAGGTATCTCCCAAGTTCACTGGACTATATAGAGTTGTAGAAGTGTTAAAATTAAATAAATATGAAGTAATCGATAAAGTAATCTAAAAGAAAAAGTAGTTCACTGGAATCATATAAAAATAGTAAAAACAAATCCATGGTCCACTGAAGTTATAGATAACATAAGGCATGAAAATACTGTAAATAATGTTGTAAACAAAAGATATATCTATGAAACCGACAGAGTTAAATATGTGTATGTATATGTATCGGTATTAGACTGAAAATGTCATAAATATGAAGTATGTACTGAAAATATCATAAATATATTGTATGTAAGGAAACCCATATATAAAGAAAATATCATAAATATAATGTATATAATGAAACGTATATATAAAGAAAATATCATAAATATAATGTATGTAGTGAAAATATCATAAATGTACTGTATGTAGCGAAACCCATATATAAAGAGACATGTAAAAGTCAAAATGATCGAGATCCCTCTTACCCTTCATTGCATATGCTTTGAACACATTATTTGGCACTTATTAAGTTGTAAAACATGAAAAAGAAAGAATAGAAAGGCTGGAAAGATGTCAAAGTACTTTATGATAAAATTATTTTGATTGAACCTTTCAATACTAGGATCACAAACACATTAATCACACTGTATCCATTTCCCATGTTGGTAAATAACCAACAAATCATTCAAAATGGAACAATCAAGCACTTCACATTAGAAGAACACACTTTGTTGTTGTCATTCTTTACAGACCAATAATTTCAAGAGTGTATTATGTTAAGAGAACAGGAATATATATGTAATTTTGAAAACTTGTATAAGAGCACTAATGCATATCCATGTATTCAAGAAATTGTGTTAAACCAAAACCAAGAGAAAGATGGATGTACAACAAGTCATGAAAAAGAATTTGAGGCCTTTATAATTGATTAGGAAATTTTTGTATTTTCCATAGATACAGTTGTAGCTAAAGTTAAATGTCACAACATTACTACAGCGGTGAAGTTTAAAAATAATAAATCTTTTACATGATGTCAGTTAATAATAACAAACAAATTGTATTATGAACCTAATCTTTTCACAACATATAACTTCAACAAACATGTGCCATATTGGAACTAGATAAACTTGAAACTGAGCAGTCCAGAATTTACTAGGTGTGGTTTCTCCCCATTGTATCTTCAAAACTGAATCATTTCAGAGATCAGTGGACTCACCTTTTGCAGTTAATTCTTCGTTGTGGATTATATCACCTACCATTCAAAATGAATTCAACACCCATGCATTACCCTCGACTTCAGGTGGGAAGTACCTCTTGAAAGAACCATGGAGTGCATCCATGTATTGAATATCAAGTAAAAAAATTCAGTTTGTAGGACACTCGAGCTCAACTGGTAGTGTTCTTAAAATTGAGTAAAAATAATATGTTCTTTTCCAGTCACTTTTTCCGCAATTCAAACTTACATCAAAAAACCGTAATTCAATCATTTGCCTGTATGACTGTCATATTTTGACCCTGTAGATTTTGGTTCAGCTGGTTCAGCTTTGGAAAGATGTTGCTAAGGTAGAACAAGAAAAGTACTCACTTATTGCCGAACATTTCGGCAAATTCTTTTTTCTGTTTTTGCCGCATCACTTTTGTTTCCATCCTCATTGCTGCCACTCTTTCCAAGACATTGTTTTTGGGCAGCCATGTAATTTCTATGTGCGATGGAACTATGGAAAACTCAGACCCAATTTTTTCACAAAATGCTTTGAATATTCTGGGGTTAATAGCCTTACCCCTTATGCAGTTCACTGTCCTAATGACATCATTGAGAATGGAGTTAAGAGATGCTGGAAGGGTCTTGGCTGCCAGAGCTTACTGATGAGTCATACAGTGTTGTGATTACAATGGGACACTTACTGATGAGTCATACAATTGCTCCCCCTCCAGTCCACCTGCAAAGAAGAATGATCAACTCTTTTAAATATTTCCTAAGCCCTTATAGTTGTGTCTTCACAAAGCAGAAATTGCATAAAATCAATTTCTGCATTGTCTGGCATACATGTCAGGCATTTTATGAGTAACCAAATGCATCTGGCTGAAAGGAATTTGCTTTAAGTGGGATTTAAAACCTGATTTAATATATCATCTGACATATTAGTGATGCACTATTTGACTGTATCAGTGGAAAATGACTCCATCTTCAGTTTTTCAGTTAAACTCTGACCACACATAGTGGATACCATGTCCAGAGCACAGGGCATTATAAGGTCTTCCACAACTGTATATGGTTTCTTTGCCAAATAAACTGGATAGAAGTCCTCAAAAGAAGGGCATTTTCAGCCCTAGAGGCTTTCTAAATCTCTCTTTCTTTCACTTGAAAAAGGATGAATATTTATCGTTAAATGCTGATTTTTAGATGAGCAGACAATTTTAGTTCTGATTCATTATCTCTTACAGAATACACTCTACCTACAAAATTTGTAAAGCCATATTACAGAAAAGCAACACTATAAAGCCACATATGAGGAGACATTATGAATCGGAAAAAAAAGGAGTTGGATTTACCAGAAAAGTTAAGTATACCTTAGTTTAACCAGACCACTGAGCTGATTAACAGCTCTCCTAGGGCTGGCCTGAAGGATTAGACTTATTTTACGTGGCCAAGAACCAATTGGTTACCTAGCGACGGGACCTACAGCTTATTGTGGAATCCAGACCACATTATACCGAGAAAGGAATTTCTGTCACTAGAAATAAATTCCTCTACTTCTTCAATGGTCGGCCGGAGACTCGAACGCGGACCCAGCAGAGTGCAGGCCGAGAACTATACCGACCCGTCCCACAAGGAACTTGGATTTACCAGAAACATGCGCACAAACATTAAGAATGATTCTGGGTTGTTTATCAGTTTCTCATTAGTAATGTCATGCATTCTGCATTAATAATGTTAATTAAATTGATAGAGGATTCACAATTCAGTATATTAGAATGAAAAATTGCCTTACCCAAACCAAGAATTAACACACAACCTCATCATCGTTAACACTGACTGCAACTGGCGTGCCGCATACCAGACCACAGCTTGCATCCCAGTGACCTATCCAGTACTTGTATGAGACAGGTCAGCGGACAATCACTCGCACACCTAACCAGGCTTGAAAATTTTATAATAAATTGGAATGTGGTATATTATGCAGAGAAGTAAGTATTCTTGAATAAAAAGGATTGAAAAGGACAGATTCAGCCCGTTCTAACTTAAAGCCTAGCCCACTGGGGATGAATCTACTTGTTTTTTTTTTTCTTTTTCTCGCCCAAAAGAAAAGCCCAAATTTCCTCACTTTGGGTAATTTACCCCAGGTTGAAAACCCCATATGTACATACATATATATTTACTGTACATATGTATATACACAAACATATATGTGTGCATATATATGCATACATACATATACATATATATATATGTATATATACTTACATACATACATACATGCATATATATGTGTGTGTGTTTGTGTGTATGTATGTATGTATATATAAATATATATATATATATATATATATATATATATATATATATATACATATACATATGTATGCATACATACTAAAAATCACATTTGTTCACATACATTGGAAAATACATATATATATATATATATATATATATATACATATATATATATATATATATATATATATATATATATATAAAATATATATATATATATATATATATATATATATATATATATATATATATATATATATATATATATATATATATATATATATATATATATATATATATACATATGTATGCATACATACTAAAAATCACAAAAAATGCGCACGAGATTTGTTCATCAGTCGGAGCCACTGGAAAAGCTTGAAAAGACACGACAGAGTGACAAGTACTTTCGTGTAATTAACACATCTTCGGGGCACAAAGTGATACAGAATATAAACAAGTAAAAAATGCGCCGAAGTTTCTTCGGCGCAATCGAGTTTTCTGCACAGTGTATGATCAAGGCCACCGAAAATAAATCTATCTTTCGGTGGTCTCGGTATAATGCTGTATGAGCCGCTCACCATGAAACTGCAACCATGGTCCAGCGGTGGCCTTTTCCATATCGTTACTAGACGCATGATTATGGCTAACTTGACCTTAAATGAAATAAAAACTACTGAAGCTAGAGGGACTGCAATTTGGTATGTTTGATGACTGGAGTGTGGATAATCAACATACCAATTTGCAGCCCTCTAACCTCAGTAATTTTTAAGACCTGAGGGCGACTGAAAAGGTGCGGACAGAAAAAGTGCGGACGGACAGACAAAGCCAGCACAATAGTTTTCTTTTGCAGAAAACTAAAAAAAGTGGACAAGAAAGCTCTTACAAAAGTAATGCAAATAAATTGGAAAATGAATTATTAGGCCATTACAGACAGAAACGATGTTTGTCCAGATTACTTTACTACCTCAAACACAAGTCAAAAGAAAGAAAGGAACTGGCTAATGATCGAATTATATACAGGAATGAATGGCTACTTTTCCGCTAGTTTATAAAACAGCTGAATGAACAGTAATAATGATAAATACATAAAAAGACATCAGCAAATAAAGAAATAATGACAAGTAGTAATAAAACTAATATAGTCAAAACTAAATGATAATCTTAGCACTGTTCACTATTTTATCTATAACAAGTTTCTGGAATCTATTTTATAAAAGCAGATTCAATTATATTTCTGCTAATGTCATCATTGCAAAATACAATTTCTTCTGCTTTTGTCCAATCGATGGTATGATGAATATTACTGAGATAAATAAAAAGGGCACTAGAGGTTTGTCCTGCTCTAACAGAATATTCATGTTGGTTTACTCTAGTAGACAACTCTTCCAATTTGGCCAATGTATTCCCTCTCGCAACTTCTACATGAAATTTGACAGATGCTGCAGGCAGATGAAAATGAGTTCTTTATAAGCAAATTATATACAGTAATTGAGCTTTTAAAAACTAATTTTATATAAAAATATCTAAGTAACTTAGGTAATCCATAAAAAATTCTTGTGGTAAGGTAAAACCAACATAGCATGGCAAGAAAAAAGGTTCTCTAACCTTAGTTAAATAGAGAGTATCCTTGGTAATTTTTAACGTCTTGTCCATAAAAATCTTTGGATATTGAAGTTTTACATCAATGTCACAAATTTTGCCTATTTTTTCACCTAAAAACTCAGGACTGCAAATTCTTAAGGTTCTCAAAAACATCGAAGAAAAGATGAATTTTAACTTTACGATGGTGCTCTGAGTAATAATGAACATAGAGCATATATCTGTAGGCTTTCGCTATATCTTGGATTTAAAACTACGGATATGTCTATGGACTTGTACATCTCAAAATGGTAACCATGACTCTCTTTCCTCTTCAACTGTAAATTTAATTTAGAGAACCAATTCATCCAGTTTATCTAAAAACTCTCCAATACTTGCATTTATAGGCCAAACACTAACAATATCATCCACATATCGATACTTTACGGTACCAGTCGGTAAAATACCGGGTAACAATCTGGTTTCAATAACTCCATGTAAAGATTAATAAGCACCGGAGAAAATGGATTTTTGTAAGAAATATTTTCCATTATATTTAAATTTATAGTCCTTCACGCAAAGCCTAATCAAGTCGGTTATATCATTTGCAGGTAAGGGCAACTCATACTTAAGCAATTCCTCCGATAAGAAATTTAATCAATCATCCACTGGAACTCTAGTAAATAACAATACAACATCGAAACTGACAATTCTAAACTTAAATGTTGCATTAATTTTTTTAACTTCATCTACAAAATCAACAATATTCTTAACTAAATTAAACTGTGATGTTGTACCAACAATCGTCATAAGTACCTGAACTAGCAGCCACTTTGACAGTTTATAAGACACAGAACCCGCTAAACTTATAATAGGCCTAATGGGATTATTTGGCTAAGGGGTTTTAAAGAGGCCATACATATAGCGCTCTTGACAGTGCTAAATTGTTTAGTTAGTTCTTCACTTACCCTCAACACACTTTTCAGCATTTCTTAAAAACTACTGATGTTACTTCATAAGTAATAGGATGACTTCACAAATCTGACATTTTCGTTATATAGTCCTCTTTATTCATAATTACTATGACTTTCGATTTGCCTGCCTTCGTGATATGCAAATTTACATCCTTTATAAGAACATTATAAGCTTTCACAAAAAGAAGAAGAACGCCAGAGTTAAAGGACAATCCCTTTACAGATATTGAGAGCATCATTTGATAAGTTCCATATTTTTCCGAATTGCAAAACGATTTCGCTACTTCAACACAATTAATACTTTTTTGTGAAAGAAAAACTCAATCTATATCCTAAAGCACATTTATCAACTTCGTTTAATGGTCTATCCTACAAATTAATAAAAAAAATTACTATTGACGTTATGAGTCCACGCACCGTTTCTATTATGAAGATTTAATTTCCCAATCAATTTTCTTTCCAAATTATTACGTAACCATCTTACTATCCATTTCAGGGGCCGCGAGTCATCATTTTTCTCAAACATCTCTCAAACTAATTATTTGATCAAAATGGTACCTTGACACTGCGTACATGACACCTCCCACTAACTGTTGGTAATATAGCGAACTGTCAGATGGTGTTCGTTAAGGTGTTGCGGTTACTCTTGACTTACATGGTGCTGCCAAGCATCGCCAACCTATGCTTTCCAACATCCTTTATCCCCAACCCATTCCTCCCTCTCCCTTCCCCTCCTCATCCCTCCCTCAACCCACTTTCCTGGCCTCCCCGTCTCCTACCCCCTTTCCTGTCTGTTATACTATATCAAGTAATATTGGATGTTATAAATACATTGGTTTTTGTAGATTTCGTGTTCATTTAATTATTGTTATTGTATTTTCTTAAGTTATATAAATGGTAGTAAGCTAAAGAGCGTATGACCTTCACCCTATCCACCCAGTATAATGTATGTACCTACTATCACGATCTCTTAAATCCTTTACCCCACGTATAGAAGTGTTGACTACGAGCAATTTAAATCACACAGTTTAACATACAACCCAGTATATAATTAACACTACTTACCTTACCTTACAGTTCGTTCGGGTTCCCCCAGATCCCTCAGTGTGAGGCACCTCTGAAGTCTACCAGAGAATTGCTATTGCATCTTCTGGTATATTTTGCATCTTACAATCTTGGATGGTCTGGGATGCATCTTAAATATTTGTCGAGCTTATTCTTAAACACATCTACGCTCACTCCTGATATGTTCCTCAGTTGAGCAGGTAGCGCATTGAATAGACGCTGCATTGTCGATGCTGGTGCGTGGTGGATTAATGTCCTGTGTGCTTTCCCTAGTTTTCCTGGTATAGTTTTGGGCACTATTAATCTACCTCTGCTTGCTCTTTCTGATATTTTTAGCTCCAGATGTTTTCGGTAATTCCTTCTATCTGTTTCCATGCCTGGATTATCATGTAGCGTTCTCTTCTCCTTTCAAGACTATATAAATCTAAGAATTGTAGTCTTTCCCAGTAGTCAAGGCCCTTAACTTCTTTTATTCTAGCTGTAAAGGACCTTTGTACACTCTCTATTTGTGCAATATCTTTTTGGTAGTGTGGGTACCATATTATATTGCAATATTCAAGTGGACTACGTACGTACGTTTTATAAAGCATAATCATGTGTTCGGCTTTTCTTGTTTTGAAGTGCCGGAACAACATTCCCGTTTTTGCTTTGCATTTTGCCAATAGTATTGCTATTTGATCATTGCATAACATATTCCTATTCAGCATCACACCAAGGTCTTTAACTACTTCCTTATTTGTGATTGTCTCATTATTAGGTCCTTTATATGCATATAGCATTCCTTTTTTATCACCATAGTTTATTGATTCAAATTTATCAGAGTTAAATACCATCCTATTTACCTCTGCCCATTTATATATTTTGTTTAGGTCTCTTTGTAGCGATTTCCTATCTTCATCACAAGTAATTTCTCTACTTATTCTTGTGTCATCGACGAAACTTCTCACTACCGAGTCCTTAACATTACTGTCTATGTTTGCAATCATAATCACAAACAGCAATGCAGCTAACACCGTACCTTGTGGCACACTGGATATTACCGTAGCTTCATCCGATTTCTCGTCGTTTGCAATCACTATCTGTTTTCTATTTTGCAAAAATTCTTTTATCCATCTTCCTAGTTTGTCCACAAAGTTATGTTTTCTCATTTTTTTCGCTAATATATTATGTTCTACCTTGTCAAAAGCTTTTGCAAAGTCTAGGTAAACCACATCTGTATCTTTTTCGTTTATCATATTTTTATATATGCTTTCATGGTGGACTAACAGTTGGGTTTGTGTACTTTTTCCAGGTACAAAACCATGTTGTCCTATATTAAACAAACTATGTTTCACTAAATGTTTCATTATATATTTTTTCATTACCCTTTCATAAACTTTCATAATATGAGATGTCAGACTCACAGGCCTATAATTACTTGCCTCTAGTCTTGATCCACCTTTGAAAGTAGGGGTAATATATGCTAATTTATGCTCATCATAGATCTTGCCTGTATCTATGCTTTATCTTAATAATATTGCGAGCGGCTTTGTGATTGAATGAACCACTTTCTTTAACAAAATGGCAGGTACGCCGTCTGGTCCTGCTGCTGATCCATTTTTAATCTCATTAACAGCCTGCACAATATTGGCTTCAGTAATATCTATGTCCAATAAATATTCACTATTTTCATCTCTTATTTCTGTATCATTATCTTCATTATCAATTCTAGGTGTAAAACTCGTTAATCTTTCGCCCTTCATATTTTCTTTTTTCATTAGTTAAGGGCTTCATTTCTTAGGGCTTTTATTTTATTCATTTTATTTTTTGCATATGAGCAAAAAATTTTGGGGTTTTGATTGATATTTTGTAGGGTCCTTTCTTCTAGGTCCTGTTTTTCATTTTCTTTTGACTGTATAATATTTTTTTCTGCATTTTCTATCTTACTTTTTAGTTCCATCACTTTCCATGTATTCTTTTCTTTTGCAAGCCCTTTTTTCCACTTTCTGATTTTCTGGAACAAGATCCTTCTGTCTCTTGGTATGCTTGACTGATGTTTACTTTTCTTCTTCGGTATATATTTTTTCACTATTTCCTCTAATATTTTATATAGTATATCCATATTTACCTGTATATTATCACTTATGAATATGTTTTCCCAGTCTTTGTTTAATTCTTCATTTATTTTTGACCAATTTATATTTTTACTATAGAAATTGTATTTTCCATATTCTTCTCATTTTTTCTTCTCTTGCTTATCTCTGTTTTCACGTGCTTTGGAATGGACTGTTAATTCTATGACATTATGGTAAAAAATACTCGTATTATACACTATTATTTCTTTAACATAGTTCACCTCGTTCACAAATACTAGGTCTAAAATATTATCCTTTCTTGTTGGCAGGTGATTTATTTGCTGAATGTTATGTTATAGTAGCATATCTAATAGCTTTTCAAATTACCTCTTATGTTCTGCACAACTATTACTCTCCTTTTTATACGAGTATGTATAAATACAACCACAGTCTCCTATTCGTTCTTTCCATTCTACGAAAGGAAACTTAAAGTCTCCGGATAGGAGTATGGTCCAGTCTTTGTGATTTCTACATATATCATCCAATTTGTCAATTATTATGTCAAACTTTTTAGTATTAGGGGGTCTGTATATTACAATGTTTACTCATTTTTCAGATTCAAATTCTACTGCTATTAATTCACATTCTGTGTTACTATATTTCTCACAGATTTTTCCTTGATTAATGTCTCTCCCATATATCACGGTTCCCCCTTGATTCCTATTTTTTCTATCTGATCTATAAGTCTAGAAACCCTTTATCTGATCATCATTACCAGTCTCTTGTGAGTACCAGGTTTCACTTATATTCATTATATCTATTTTTTCAGCTTGGGTTAGTTCTTCTAAGAACACTATTTTTCTTTTTGAGTTACTCGAAACTAAACCCTGTGCATTCATCACTATGATGGTTTGCTTTTTATCCCCATTATCTAATATGGGTAATAATAAGGATTTTCCCATGTCTCTTTCCTGCTCTGATATGTTGTTCTTTTCTTCATTTCCATAAGTTTGGACATTAAAAAATCCAACTTTTCCAAAATAGTTGATCTTCCATCTTCATAATTATTCATTTTGTGTTTGTATCTGCATCTATCTCCATATCTGCACCATCTATTTGCATCGTAGATACATTGCTTTGTTGCACTGTACCTGGGTGCTGATGCCTCATACCGTGGTGCTGACATATAGAGAGAGTGGTGAAGGAATTATGAAATCGCTCGCTCTCTCTCTCTCTCATGTGATTAAGTATTATCATAGGTTGAAAAGTGATGCAAACAATTGAAAATATCACAGGAACTTTATTTACAGTCTTCGTCACTATTAAGGAACAAATCATCCTCGTTATCACTCTCGATGTTGACAATTACGGGATCTACAGGTTTGTGGATATCATCCATGGACCAGTACTCATTCTTGAAGGCTCTTAGTCCTACTGACTCATGAGATTATTACCAGAAATTAGCGGAAGGTGTCTTGTACACTGTACCAAAGTACCATTTCAATCAAATAATTAGTTTGAAAGAGATTTGAGAAAAACAATGACTCGTGGTCCCTGAAATAAATAGTAGTTTCCTATAGCAATAATCCAGAAGAGAAGTCTTCCATTCAAACAATATTGAAATGCTCATTGATTACACTTCAGGCTTTTCCTGTAGCTTCAGCTGAGGTGTGTGTGTATATATATATATTTCATATATATATATATATATATATATATATATATATATATATATATATATATATATATATATATATATATATATATATATATATATATATATACACATTTGTAGAGATGTTTATGAAACATCTCTACAAATTTCTAAATAATATTTTCCATCCAAAATGTGAAATACCAACCGTACCTAAATTACGACTATACGCAAGCGTCCCGCTCATCCATGATGAAAATTTCTATCGAGAATTACGGCAGATAATAAACAGTTTTTACCAGCAATTGACCTAAAGCTAATACCTTCTAATCCATTGACAATTAGGTCCTTATTCAAACACAAAGAGAGTCTTCTTCCTTTGATGACCTCGGGAGTCATTTACCTATTTAATTGCCCCAGATGTAACCTGGGGAAATATGTCGGCTCCACCCGCAGGTTGTTAAAAGTGAGATTGGATTCTCATCGAGGCGTGAGTTACAGAACGGGTGTTAAATTATCTAACCCAGAATTCTCTTGCATGCGTGAACATGCAAAGAAATGCAAAGCCGATATTAACTACAAAGATTTTAAAATCATAGGCCGAACTCCCAACGACCAACAACTAGCAATTTTAGAATCACTTTTATTAAACAACTTGTCCCCAACTAAATACTCAGACCACCTCAACACCTCTATACCTCTCGTGAGTTCACGTCGAAGCTGAACCTGACCCGGACTGTCACTCGGTCTGTGCCTTCAGCACTACTTGGTAAATAAACACTCTTCCTTTTAACATACTGATACTTTTATGTTATAATTTTTATGTTATGTTATTCCGAGTCTGTTTTTAATATATGTTTCTTTTATTATATAGCTTTGAAAATGGGACTGAACGTCTTGAAACGTCAGCAGCTAAATAAAGCACCTAGAAAGGAATAAAGAAGTATCGCACTAAATTCTTTATATATATATATATATATATATATATATATATATATATATATATATATATATATATATATATATATATATATATATATATTGTTAGGAACAATTGTTTGCCGATTGTTCCCTTGGTGGATTGTTGCCTCCTTTGTTTTTGTTTGTTTTTAATTGCTGGCGAGTTGACATCTGTTGGATGGCGTCAAACTTCATCAGTCAGGTTCTGGAGGGCAGAACGACCAGTCAGGTTCAGAGCGGCAGAGAGGCAGAGTCTTGGCAGCAGAGCAGCGGAGAGTATCTGAGGACGAGATGGTGGTTGTATCAACACTGTCTTGATCGTCCAGTGGTCGAGGAGGACCTCTATACTGTATCTGAGGACGAGATGGTTGTTGTATCAACTCTGTCTTGATCGTCCAGCGTTCGAGGAGGACGTCCATATTGTTTCCAAGGACGAGGTGGTTGTCGTATCGGCTCTGTCTTCATCGTCCGGCAATGGACTGTTGTCCTCATTGTTTGAGGAAGTGTTCCCGTTTTGCTCTGTATCATTATGCCGCTTCAGTGTTAAATGTAATTATGTATTATGCTGCCTTTTTTTTGTTCTGTTTACAGATTGTTATTGTCGTTATGCTGCCTGTTTTGTTATTGTTTATTCTATATGTAGCTGTATGATTTTATGATTTTTCATGGCCTTATTATTGCAGTGTGGATATGTTTACTGATTTTCTTGGACTGGTTTTTTTTACATATTATTGTTAGTTGATCTTTTTGTGTTTTCGCCACCCAGAACCTTGACTCAACTGTACATTATGTATATAACTATTTTGCAAATAAATTAATTTTAAGGTAAATTTTTTGTATTTGTTCTGCTCCTCCCTCCTTTGTTTGTCACCTCTCGTCAGTCATTACAGCCCAGTTGCTTATTATTTTCAAGAACCTGTCGATCTCGAGAGGCGAGATCGTAATATATATATATATATATATATATATATATATATATATATATATATATATATATATATATATATATATATATATATATATATATATATTGTCACGATGTGTTCCAAGTACCTAGATATTACACAACTAATCACAGGATTCAAAATTTTACCTCACCTCAGCCAGATACCTGAACTCTCATAACAATAAAATTATGACTGAGTACTCTAAAGGCAACAATGATCCTTAAAAAGCTTATTAATCACATGAAAAATCAGACTGAGTTTATCAAAACAAGTGTGAGGTATCAGAAATCAAACAAAAAATATACAATTTTAACTGTTTCCTGGGTCTTAATTCACTTTAGCAAAACTAAAGGAACAAAACTTGTTTATCACTATGCCTTATGCACACAATTAATCCTATTCACTGGTGGTCAATAAATGAAACACTGTTTTTAAACATTTTAAATACAAAAATTTATTTTTAAATTCAAAATTTATAATTAGAATTCATAATCTGAAAAATTACTATTACTTGAAAACAACACAAAATTTAATTAATTCTTGAGTTAATTTATAATGGGTAATTTATCAAGAAATTGAATTAATCAAGCAAAATTTAAACTATCAAGAATTACTCAAGATTTGAAAAGAAAACTGAGTAAATGAAAATTAAATCAAGTATGCAATGTTAAATTATTAAGAAATACTTAAATTGCTAAGTAAATAAATATCAAATCACTACACAAAATGTGAAAAATTCAGAGATTGCAAACACAAGAACAGAAAAATACACAAAAGATTTACCAAAAACAATTTCACTAAGGCAAAAATCCCTTAATATACCTTATTATACCATGGTAATAATAAGTAAAATTAACTTTACCTTACACAAGCTTGGGAAAACTTTCACAAAATTTACTCCAAACACAGCTGCTCAAGATTCACAAAACACATCTGTTTGTTGGACACTTTTACGAATATATACACTTGTTACCGCTACTACCAGATCTCAAAAGCTAAGACTAATATCAATGACCACACAAATATTTTGTGTTAACAATTTCTTTCTTTTGAAGAGAGAGAGAGAGAGAGAGAGAGAGAGAGAGAGAGAGAGAGAACCAAACGAACAGTCTCTTAAATCAGAATGAGCAAATTTTATGATTCCAGTTAGAAACGAAACAATCAGATGATGTCATGACCTGAGCAAAACGTTTTGGGGCCAAAACTAGCGTGTTAGAACAATACATGATCAGAGCAATGTAAACTTAAACATGGCGCAATTGCCATGTGCTTTGGTGCAGTAACTTGTTCGTATTTCTCAAAAAGTTACATGCCTTTACCAGAAAATCGTATGGGAAGTGATCAGAACAACACATTTAACATTGTGAAATCATTCATCTTTATCTCATATAAGACAAAAATCTTACACTGCTCGACTGTTATCCCTCACTTGTCAACGCATTATCTTTCATGATGACGATCAAAGCAAAACAAAACCTTTGTTACCACACACACCTGTTGCTGATATACTACACTACTATTAAAAACGTATTATTAATTCTAAATTACACTGTTAAGTTATCAAAATCATTAATTCTTGTGAGATCTGACATTACACAACATACGATATTTGAAAAATCTGTTATGGGTAGATGCAATAATGATGAAATGTATTGAAAAAGAAATATCTCTTTTCCAAGATGTGACTGCATCCTGTGTTTGCTCACTAGTTAGTCCCTGTTGTCAACGCATCGTGGACAATTTGTGATTCGATGGAAACCCTTTCTTTTGGAAATGACACCACGTGGTATCTCATGCCATGCCTTTGTAACATGGCGCAATATTCGATCCACATTGCATCAGAAAATTTGATCTGGAATCTTCTATGGCGTGACCGGAAGTGGGCGGATATTAGGAACCAATCATTGTGCAGAAAATAAAAAAAAACTCTTTATCATGGGAATTAGCTCCGCCTATACAGGGGTATATCTTCAAGATTAGACTTCCCAAGACAGAGATATACAGAGACAGAGGGCACTCATGGGTCAGACAAAGCAAGGTTCCGACAGGAGTATTCCCTTCAGATGACCCTTACTCTTCTCCATAAAATCTTGTCCTGCCCAAGACAAGGAGAAGCAGCCAGTCCTTTCTGCTTGTGATGAGAAGTCCTTAAGCCCTCCATGTTCGAGACGAGGTGAAGCAGCGAGCCTCCATACCAGCGACAAAGAAAAGTAGTCAGCTCTTCCTGCTTGTGTGGAGGAGTAGTCGCTAAGCCCTTCCTGCCTGTAACAACATGAAATAGTCAGCCCTCCCTGCCTGTAGCGAGGACGAGTCTTCAGCCTTTCCTGCCTTCCAATTGCACAGTCTCCAGATTCTTGGAGAAACAGCATTTGCGGCCTCATCTTAAAGACATTCCCTTTTGTGACATTTACGAGCCCATGGTCATTGTACCAGCAACATCTCTGATGAGTTCCCAGCTGCCCTTCTGTGACGTCTTCAAGCCCGAGGTCATCATACCAGCAACATCTCTGCTGAGTTCCCAGCTGCCCTTCTGTGACGTCTTCAAGCCCGAGGTCATCGTACCAGCAACATCTCTGCTGAGTTCCCAGCTGCCCTTCTATGACGTCTTCAAGCCAGAGGTCATCGTACCAGCAACATCTCTGCTGAGTTCCCAGCCGCCATTCTGTGACGTCTTCAAGCCAGAGGTCATCGTGCCACCATTTAAGTATTAAGATTACTCTACCTTGCAACCTGTTCCCCCTATCTATAACTGCTTAGACTTATTTTGTTTTGTGTTACGTTGAGTGAGGGCAAAGGGGAAACAACATTTTGTTTCTTTGTAAATAAGGTTGTGAATGGTTGTAGTGTTGTGAGAGTTTCTTTTTATATTCATTTCCCATATTTCAATTGCTGCTGTTGAAACACTGTTGTTATAGAGTTTGAAAGAACCTGCAATGATTCTTGGATCGTGACACAATCATTACCATTACACAGAAAAAATTACTACTAGAATAGTAAATATATGAAAATCATGGAAAGACATACATTCTAAAGACTGTATCATGAAAATATATGTATGTATATATATATATATATATATATATATATATATATATATATATATATATATATATATATATATGCATACATAAACGAATTAATAATAAATTAATAGCAAAAATAGCAATCCAACCGCACCAAGAATGCCACTCTTTGCCAGTTCCCCCTTTTATCAACAATACAATGTTTTCCACCTAAGTTAAATGATTAATATGAGAATATTGTCTGAACTTAAAATGTCAGTTAATCACAACAAATCCATTAACTATTGGGTCTTTTTTTAGATACAGGAACAAAGTGAGCCCCCTTTTGAAAACATCTAATGTGGTCTATTTTTGTGTCCCAGATGTAGTTTGGGAAATTATGTCGGAGCTTCACGAAAACTTCTTAAGGTTCACATAGATAGTCACAGTGGGGGTAAGTTATCGAACAGGCCTCCATTTGTCATTTGCAGAATTCTCGAGTATTCGGGAACATCTAAAGAAAAGCAAATTTAATATAGAGTATAAATCTCGAGTACCCGGGAACATATGAAATGCAAATTTAATATAGAGTATAAAAATTTTTAAATCCTTACATGGGCATCTTTCCCTCAGCTTCGAATCGCTTTTCATAAAAATGTTAGTTACAAAACCAAAAAATCAAACCACCGCTACCCCACTTTACCTGCCATAACCATATTTACTTGGGACCTTTTGCTTTCTCATCCAGTCACGTAGTCACTCGTCATCTTTCATTTGCTCGAGATGGTACTTTCTTAGCATTTTGTGTCTTGTGGATTTTTTATTATAAATGTATGTTGGTGTTTTTAGGATGAGTGTTTTTATTATATCTTATATGTATTCGTCTCGTTACAGCTGTGATAATGGGACAAGGCCACGAAACGTCGCCAATAAAGCTGTGTCAGATTACAGTCAGACGTCCCTCCTGTCTCCTGTACTGAATATATTGCCCATAGCTGCTGCTTTTCGCTGATATAAATATATATATATATATATATATATATATATATATATATATATATATATATATATATATATATATATATATATATATATATATATATATATATATATATATTTACACTCAGACACACACACACACACACACACACACACACACATATATATATATATATATATATATATATATATATATATATATATATATATATATATATATATATATATATATATATATATACAGTATATATATATATATATGTATATAATATAATATATATAAATATATATATATATATATATATATATATATATATATATATATATATATATATATATATATATATATATATAAATATATATATATATATATATAAATATATATGTATAATATATATATATATATATATATATATATATATATATATATATATATATATATATATATATATATATATATATATATATATATATATTTATATGTATATGTATATATATATATATATATATACATATATATATATATATATATATATATATATATATAATTTATATATGTATATATATATGGATGTATGTATATATATATATGTGTGTGTGTATGTATATATAAATTATATGTGCACATATATATGTACATATATGTATATGTATGTATGTACATATATATATTTTATATATGTAATTGTAATTGCCGCAATACCCTCTTTACCTTTTCGAATTCTTCGTGATTTTTGGATACGCTTGTCACTACAAAGCTTTATAGTGACAAGCGTATCCTAAAAATCATGACCCTTCTAACTTCTCGAATTCTTCGCGATTTTTTGATATACTGGTCACTACAAAGCCTTAAAGGCTTTGTGGTGACACGCGTATGCAAGAAATCGCGAATAATTCGAGAAGTTAAGAGGGCATTGTGGCTATTACAATTACATATGAATCTGGTTGAAAGTGACCAGTAGACTCTACACACACACACACACACACACACACACACACACACACACACACACACATATATATATATATATATATATATATATATATATATATATATACATATATATATATATATATATATATATATATATATATATATATATATATATATATATATATATATATATATATATACATATATATACATATATACATATATATATATATATATATATATATATATATATATATATATATATATATATATATATATATATATATACATGTTCAATCTATATATATATATATATACTGCTGTTCAATTATTTTTAGTAGGGTCTAATCCTAACAAAGACAAGTTTTCTGGGGAACACAGGATGAGATGCGGGCAGGAGCTAGTTGTGTTTTCAAAATTAACAGTTCCTAACAGCTTAGAAGTTAGTATTAAGAGACCTATCCAGCAGGGAGGTTTCCACCAGGTCACCTCTAGTGAGGGTGTTCTTAAGCCTTCATTTTCCTCTGTACTATGTAACGGCGATATTTCTGTCAATTTTCAGACTGCTGCAGGCTACTGATGGAGCGCTGTTCACGAGAACGCAGAGACCCTACTTCCGACCTAGGGTGAGAGAGAGAGCACAACCGTCTTAGTGAGCACACACGCGTCAGTGCTCCTGATAATTCTGTCCTTTGTCCCTTCTTCTGTCTTTTACTAAGTGAATAGACATAACACGTTGTTCCAGAAAATCCCAGGCGTTCATTGCAGTGCGCAAGCTGCCTACATGAAGGTAAGTCTGGAATTGACAAGACCTCATCGATCTGCTGGTATTTCTTCCACTGTATTTCTATTTCCTTTTTTTCCCCCTTCCTCAGCCACTGACTGGAGATCCTGGTGGAACCATAATTACTGTATGAAGTCTAGTATATGAATAAGTATTATTGCCTATTGAGATTGCATAAGATATCCCCTTGCAGTAAGTAGGAATTAGGGAGAAGTCAAGCATAAGCAAAATTTAGGCAAGCCTTGGAACCTGGTCATACCATTGCTTGGAAGAGGAATAGCCTTTTAAAATACTCGAATTGCTTATGAGCGGTTCAACTGAAGTAGGGAAAGTATTTCTGTGTCCGAAGAGGACTACTTGGCTCATGTAAATTCCGTCACTTATAACAGCACATTCTTTCTTTTGTTGGGACTAGGTGGGAAATGAATGGGTTTGATGTAATTCATTTGTTTCAGAAATAATCCAAATTATTCAACACATAGTTCCGACTGGCGACCTAATCCAGTTAAGTAATTGTCTGTCTCTTGGGGTAACTTTTAGCTTTAATTGACAGGATTACGTGGGTCTTAGGTAGAACAGGGCTACATAAATTACAGTTATTAATAAAAAACTCATCATCTGAAGGACCCACGTAAGAATATATATACAGTACAGTATATAATATATATATATATATATATATATATATATATACATATGTACATACATACACACACACACACACACACATACACACACACACACACACACACACATATATATATATATATATATATATATATATATATATATATATATATATATATATATATATATATATATGTATGTATATATATATATATATATATATATATATATATATATATATATATATATATATATATATATATATATATATATATATATATATATATATATATATATATATATATATATATATATATATGTAAATATATATATATATATATATATATATATACATATATATACTATATATATACTGTATACATAACTGAATCACAAACATATGGAATGTGATGAATATATAAATAAAGACAAAAGGAAAGAGAAACAGTGGAGTGCTGCAAGGCCTTCCATCGTTAGTGCTTTACTTAGCACACTGAAGAAATATGACAGTAAGTTTTACAAAGAAGACTTGTATAAATGACAGATGGGGATTTCAAAGGAAAAGACATGCACCTGGAATCCAACACAATTAAAGAATTAGCAAAGACAACAAAACATAGTAAATATTTAAAAGGATTTACAAAGGGTTAGGCTCAACAGGTCAAAAACAGGGACAGGACAATTAAAAGATCATACAAAAAAGGTGACTGACCATCAACAAATGTTTTAAAAAGCACAATTCAATAATTCACATTTTTGGTAAACAAATTTTTTTTTACAAGGTGAACATTTTTATCAAAGAAATATATATTAAGCATAAGAATACATAAAAAATATATATAAGATAACTAATTTTTAATCAAGTCAGTTATTTTATCTTTTACGTCATTCTTGAACATTTTGCTTATACAGGGGTCCAAACAATACGTGCCAGGGTTAAGATCAATATTACAACTGGAAGTGAGCTGTATAATAGCGGATTCTAAAAGATTTCTTGAAGAGAAATCATTTGATTTCAGTCCAATTTATCTTGTGAGAGTTTTCACTTAAATGAATGAATATAGCATTGGATGTTTGTCCAGTTTTGACAGAGTACTTATGCTGCTTAATCCATACATCTAAATCCTTGCTAGATTGGCCGATATAAAAAAGAGGGGTAGTCCATACATGGAATTTTATATATTATATAGTTGTTTTCTTTAGGGATATTTTTTATTAACATTCCTTTTAGTGTATTATTATAGGAAAAAACAAGGTTGACATCAAAAGATTTTAGCAATGATTTTATGTTTTCAAAACCACTAAAATAAGGCAAGCTAAGAGTGTTCTTAAGGGTTTCTTTCTTCATGTTGCCTTCACTATAAAACTTTTTGTGAGCTTTAAAATAGCAAATATCTAGTATATGTGAAGGATAACATAAAGCTGTACCTATTTTTCTTATGTATTCGATTTCTTGATCCAAATAGGGGGGCTGACAATGCGCAATGCTCTTAAAAACATAGAAGAAAAAATTTATATTTTGATGTTAATATGACGGCCTGAATAAAAATGGACATAAGTTAAGTTGTTGGTTGGTTTCCTATAAATACTGAGTTTGTATTGAAATGGTTCTCTATGTATTGAAACATCTAAGAAAGGGTGGCAATTGTCTTTTTCTAATTCTAAAGTAAACTTAATGGATGGTACTTGGTTGTTCAAATTAGAGAGTAAATCATTTAAACCAATATCGGCAGGCAAAACAGCTAAAATATCGTCAACATATCTGTGCCACTTTAAAGGAGTATAAATGATATTGGGTAAATATCGTTTTTATAAGAATTCCATATACAAGTTTGAGAGGAGTGGGGTTAAAGGGTTGCCCGTTGCCATACCAAATATTTGTTGGTAAATTTCACCATTGAATATAAACTTACAATCACAAATGCACAACCTAGTGAGTGAAATGATATGACTTGCAGGTAGAGGTAATTCATAATGGATTAGTTCATTACTAAGATACTCTAAAATAGAATCTATAGGGACTTTAGTAAAAACAAAACAAACATCAGAACCAACGAATCTATCAGTGGGGCAGAAAGTGATTTTGTTCAATCCTTTGTAAAGCCTTTTAAATATTAACCATGTTTTGGTATGCCTGCTAATTCTTTAATTGTGTTGGATTCCAGGTACATATCTTTCCCTTTGTAACCCCAACCTGTCATTTATATTAGCCTTCTTTGTAAAACTTATTTTTATATTTCTTCAGTCTGCTATGTAAAGGACTAATGTCGAAAGGTTTTGCAGCACTCCGTTGTTTCTCTTTCCTTTGTGGATTTTTTCTTTATATACTGTATATAATACATTTTCAGCCCTGGCCGTTTTTCCATGAGTCAGCAGTTAAAGGGTGTGTTTGGCAATGACCAGTATGGTGTTACCTTTGAGCCATCCTCTGAGAAGGGAAATGGCATAATTATGTGTGTATATATATACATATGTATATATGTGCATAAGTGTGTATAATATCTGTATATATGCATATATATAAATATATATAATTATGCTGTTTCCCTTATCAGAGGATGGCTCAAAGATAACACCATACTGGTCATTGCCAAACACACCCTTTAATTGCTGACTCATGGATGAACCCCCAGTGGTGAAAATGTATTACAACATTAGCCACTTAAGAAATCTAAACTGCAGGTTTAAAAGCCGAGTATAATTACCCCTACACACAATGCTGCTTTCATATCTTGCACACATTTGCAGTTCCTACACTGCTTTCACACCTGTCCATCTCTTTCTAGGTCTCCCTTACTCCTTCCTCATAACACTTGAATTATACACTCTTATTCTATATCTCTTATTTTCTATTCTTTCCATATGGACAAACTATCTCAAAGCACTCTGATTCATCCTTTCACCTTTGCTAATCATTTTACCACTTCTTCAGTAATTCTTTTTATGTCACAAGTGCTGCATAAACAATATAAACAATATATTCATATTTATGTACATATATATATATATATATATATATATATATATATATATATATATATATATATATATATATATATATATATATATATATATATATATATATATATATATACGTGTATGTGTGTGAACAGTCTTGCAGCTGGTGCTGTTGGGCTCTTGTAAGGAGCACATGTCTCATGAAAGTATTTCAGACACTCCTGTTACTATATCTGTGTTACAGTTTCTATGAAATAAGTTACTGCATCATTCAAATTTCAGGCAAAAATTAAACAACATTTTATGTTCAATAAAAGTACGCCTTTAAAGAAGTAAATTATTATATCATAATCCTTTTCGTTCTAATCAGAAATCAAAATATTAAGAGTCATTATTACATTTACATGACAAATTAAAAAACGAGACTAAATCTTGTGATTTGTAATACCCTGTTTTTTGTAAATTTCCCACCAAATATTATAAAACCTAGTTCAGTGGCATAAATATTTATGCGGTCTTTTCACTGCCTCACTATCTCATTAACGTATGAAGAGACATTCTTTTTAACTTAACTGAAATAGTTTAAAGAATTTGCGTTGAGCTCCTATTTAGGGACATTTGAAATAAGATCTTTGAAAGAAATACTTGTCCTGATAGAAGCTTACGGCATAAGTGCTCTGTATGTACCCGAATGCATATCTTGTCACTAATAAATTAACAGTCTTACCTTTTCATGTTTCTGATAAACCCCACTTCTTTTCTATCAGCATAATGCCCAGTTACTAAAACAAATCATTCACTACTCTTTTTCCTCATTGTATAATATTTCGGATTTAAATTTCGTATTACCATAACATCACTGTACAGTACTTTTAAAGATCAAGGAGAAGAAACTAACCCGCTCAAAGCTACATAGTTGAATGTTAAAGAAAACTTTGGGAAGTTAAACAGTTCGGTTACTGTCTCTCTCATTTTACAGCAAAGTTTTGGAATTTTCCTCCTGCTTCCATATTCTGATGCTTATTAAAATGCTTCCTTCAAGGATAAACCCCCACCCTTCTTCTCTCTTTTCCTTCTTCTAGAGGTTATCCCAATTCCCCATCTACCACCATTTTAGTTTCTCTTAGCATTGTCTCCTTTTGTCTGCCCCTCTCACGCCTTCCTTCAGCAGTGTCCCCTGCTACTTTCCGAAACAGTCCTTCTTCTTCCCTTTAAATAGGTCCAATCCAATTTTATCTGGACAGTCCCACATATTGATCAATGGGTTCCACTGTTCCACTCTAGTTACTATTTCTGGGCACTTAATTCCCAATATCCTCCTCATCATAAAGGAGCTGTACTATGACTCGCGTCAATGGATCAATACTGCTTTTGCTACAAATGTATAGTTTTATTTTAGCGTGTGCTGACAGTATATTTTTTATGCACAATGGTTTGTTGCTTCATCCTCTTCTCATTTAATAATATAAATTGTCAGTCTTTCAAGACAATCCCTTCAATGCCTAAAGCTATCAACCACTTTTGTCACTCCATCTCCAGTTGCACACACCCTCTCGATGTTCATATGAATTATTTGTTTCCGACTAATTGACAACCGTTCATCTTTCCTTCCTCTCTGGCTAAACATTCTAATTACCTGCATTTGTTCCAGCCAAGACTCTTTGCACAAAAATTTGTCGCACAGTTTGCCATGATCAGCAGTCTGAAAAGGATTGGGTTCATGCAAATTTAAAATAGTGTCAGCAGGCTTCTGAGAAATCCAATGAAATCTCATGATCTTTTAAGACACATTGCATGAAACACCCGGTACCTTATCAAAATTCACAAAACAGAAACGTGTTGGAATTTTCATCTTAATGGGATGTTGCATTAAACGTCTAACAGTAAAAATCCAGTGGCTACAATCTTCGTCTTTTCCAGAAACCCGCTTTTTCATGCCTCAACAAAGTGTCAACGGCTGGGTTTAATTTGTTAAGGATGGTTTTCCAAATATTTTACAAATATCTGGTAGCAAAGTTATACCTTCTAGGTGCTAAGTCCTCTCAAATGAGGTATTTCTTTATGCGTCCATTGCTAGTCAGCATTAAAAAAAAATTAATTTAAGAAATGAGTACAGAATATGCACAAACGGTTGAAACAACACCAGGAGCAGCAAGAATGGATGAGACTGAGGTTTTCAGAAACAGTATTTTACTGAGCTTTGTGTTAACTCCTATAATTTTTCAAAAACAAAATAAAATTTTTTATTCCAGTCTTAAAACTGACATTTTTCTGTATCAATTTCAACTCCCTTTTCATTTTTTTTTTTTTTGACACCTGACAACTATATACCTCATTTTTTTTCTGTCCCCTCGACCTACATTTGACTCCCATATCTGACTACATCATTTATTATGGCACCCATGTCTCTACTTGTTAAGCCTGACATACCTTTAAAACCAGACCATTATCTCCTGGGACTTTTAACTTTTCAAGTGTCTGATTGCCAGACGGCATCATAGCTAGGGTAAAATATTCTTATGCCAGAGAAACCTCATGAAGTCGCTGCTAGATATGGCATTAGTTCCTTGCAGCCCACTGTAGAGCAGAGGGTACGGAGAGTCTCACAGGACTCAGTAAATTAGATTTATAATCCTTCCCCAGTCTTCAAAAACCTGACTCTGAGATATTATAGTTTTACATCTAGCAACTAGAACTGGTCGACAGCTGAAAGTTTTTAATACTTTGAAATGGTTATGCTGTTCCAAAGGAAAAATTTAATGGGGTGGAAACACGTTTTGGGATGCTGAAATAATATTGTTGATTTTTGGCAGAGAAGACACTCATCACCAATGTGTAGGTTTGATGTTAAGAATATTAGCATAGATCTGTGTGTGCTTGAACTTATCAGCGAAAGCCTGCTCGTCGCTTGATTCAAGCCAATATACAGTATGGTGACTTAATTAATATACTTCTATATTCTCCATCAAATGAAGCTTTAGGCACTCGGAAAGACCAATTTTACGGAAGACAACAGGAAGTAGTAAATAATAGTGCTAGGCGTAATATATTAACTTTTGTGATTTCAACGCAATTCAGGACTGAATTGGTACACGTGGTGTTGGCGCAATAAATGAGAAGGAACTAAGACTTGTATAACTATATCAGTTACTGAGCTGAAAGGGAGAGGCAAGAATCGCAAGGAAATACCGTCAAGGGTTCTGTCCTTGATGGAAATACCATTGGTTTGAGTAACTGACGTAACCATTTACTAATTGTTTTTTGAGGTTCATGCCATGTCTCGTAATTCCGTAATAACTAGTTACTGTATATATCATTCCCTTGAAGCAACAATTTATAAAGTCAGAGTCCGACATTTAACTTTCCCCGGAATTAATAATTTCTTTTTAGGAAAGAAAGCTCAAGCACATACACACACACATACATACATGTATATATATATATATATATATATATATATATATATATATATATATATATATATATATATATATATATATATATATATATATATATTTATTTATTTTATATATATATGTATATATATATATATTAATATTTATATACATATATTATATATATATATATATATATATATATATATATATATATATATATATATATATATATACTGTATATATGTGTACGTGTGTGTGTACCAGCTTTATTAAACTCGGTCTGCCTGCATGTCTGTCCTGTGTGAATGTGGTTTTTCTTCTTTTTTTATTCTTCGTTTATCGTGAGAGAAAGGAGTGGTGGGGGAGGGGGAAGCAATAAATATTAATGGGCAAAAAATGCAAATCTTTCGCAGCAACACCATTTCCAATTCTATTCAGCGAGTTCTGCATCGTCCATTATGGACGCCAATATATTCCAGCACTAAAAGACTAATCCCTGAAATAAACAATGGTCACTACCAGCTCCAAATCGAAAGATTGCGTAATGCATTGACAGCTGCACACCAAGGAAATAAAGGGTTTAGGTAACGCTCTTCCATCGAAGGTGGCTGTTGCAAGGCTTTAAGGGATAAATCGATGTGAAACATGGCACAATGATTAACTTGCCCATTCTGAAAATGTGCCGAAATGGAATGGACACAGTTATTGGGTATTTTTCCATCCAACTTGCAATAATTAGATTAAGATTATTTCCGAAAATGATAATTATGACCTTAGAAATGCTGCCTTCATTTAAATGTTTCAGATTATTTTGTTATTCATCTACTGTCTTGTTCATCTATTTATAAATCTCTTAGTAATTAACTATACTCAGCTTAATTTGTCGTAATTTTTATTTTATACATATACCAATTTTTCCTTATTAGTTCCGTATATCACATCAAACACACACACACACACACACACACACACACACACACACACACACACACACACACACATATATATATATATATATATATATATATATATATATATATATATATATATATATATATATATATGATTCTTATGCCCTGCTCTTTCTTTTTGACGTGAGATCTGTTCTGGAAATTGTCTACGCAAGTTCAAGGCGAATGTGAGCCCATTAACAATCATCATCATTATCATCATAATAATAATAATAATAGCAATGCCAAAAATCCTAAATTAGTCGTTTTCTCAGTGAAAAACAGCAGATGTTAAGGTTGACAGTTTGCCTCATGGAATAGTTCTGATAATAAAGGATAAACAGAAGCACTTTCCTAACTATAACATATTGTAAGGAAAGTTATACACAGGGTTCCAGAAAACAGCTGACACGCTTTGATATGCCATAAGGACGAAAACGTAGTCACTGGTGGCAGACAAGGCACGCATTCCATTTTTCCTGAAGACCTCTTTTTCAATGACACCAACAAAGAATCTCACAAAAAGCACCCACAGAGGGGAACCCATTTCAAAACCGTCAACCTGTTGGTATATCATGCCCCTTGGGTATCTGAAGGGAGCCTGTTTGGAACAGATGGCAGGGAACAGTCTACACTGAAGATGGATTCCATGTCAAGGGAGGAAACAGCACCCCTTAATGTTGCTATGGATGAGCATAAAGAACTCAGTGGAAGAGGCGATATTGTGGCAGGAGGGATAACTTTCATCAGTGTATGCACCTAGCCTCTTTACTGGATCGTGTGGGGTATAGGAGATTTGGGTGATTATAAGGAAAAGTGGGCTACCAGCTTTGCGGGTCTTTAGATTCCCAAATCAATATTCAAGATTGAAGTCTCCATATCTATGAAGGTTTAATGTTGGTCTGAAGTAGTATACCTTGCTCTGAGCTTGTTAACCCATTGCTTTATATATTCACCAAGTTTCTTGTTATTTTCTAGAAACTGAATTCATCCTGCAGTATGGCATCAAATTTGGACAGATAATCCTCCTTTTGCAAGAAAGTGTAGGTAGAACTCATCTGCTTGATGAATGACAGTGTCCAAGCTGAGAGGGAATTCCTTAATGGCAATGGGATGCTTCTACAGGAGTATGAGGCTACAATGTTGGCCTCTCATTATATCAATAAGGAGAGTTGCCTGAAGAAGATACCCAATTAAGAGGATAGTCTCAACCTCTGTCATCTTATGATACTGGGAAGGCTTACACAGGATATGGCAGTTAAACCCAAGATCAGACAGACATGTATCAAATTGATTACGCCTTTTTGGTGGACCCTCTCCAGGTTGCCTTCATTGAGCCTTGTCAAATTCCGAAAAGTTCTTTTCTCAGTAGCTTCTTTGTTGTGCCGGAGTGACATTTCTAGTTCCTCTTTGATACTCCCTTTCAAGTCCCTTTCTACAATACTAGATGCTAAGCACTGGGGTAGCGCAGATCTTCATCAGTTATTTTCATTAACTCTCCCCATTTCTTCTGTTTTTTGGATGACTACTAAGTCTCTTTTGAAGTTCCGACTAATTTCATGCTGCAAAACTTCTGCATCATAGACCTTGACATCCGAGCACTTGGGAAGGTCATTGTAGATGCACATAAAGTTAAATTTACATCAGCTTGGCATATGATGATTTTTTTAATTTTTTCAAGTTTGTTACACGAGTGAGTTTTCTTTATCTGGCTGGTTTCACTTTGGATATTAAGTCACAGGAATAGACCCAATCTGATGCTTTAAATACATACGTCAACAACAAAGGAGTATCCACTTCCACTCCCTTTTTGCTCAGCATATTTCAGTACTAAAATTTGCATTACATTTAAAAACCGTTTTCTTGCTGGTTTATGTGATGCTTTAGATGGTATACTTCATTAATTATTGTTGTTGACTTCCATAATCATGAGATACGTTATTAAATGGATATTCCAAGTATATCTTCTTTCTATGTTTGCCATAAGGAAATATTTAAAACTCTTATTGTTACTAGTCGCAGTATGTCATGTTGAGTATTGTCACAAGATTTCATTTAGGCCAGGTCCAGTCACTGAGAAAGACAAAGATTTATTTCAGTGGAGTTCAAATAAAGATTGTGCTTAATATTAAAACTATTTTCTTGTCATAATCCGCTATTCTTAGCCTTTTGGATGCATTACTTTAGATAGAATTTTCAGCATGCTAGAGGAAAATAAATCTTTTGTTTCTTGGCTTTCTTTCCATGTGTCAAACGTATGTTCAGTCATATTAAGAATAGAGGCCAATAAGGCCTCATGCCTTCTACAGAACTAGACTGGTGATATGGCAATGTGAGAAGACTGACTCCTAATGCACTACATTTTCCCGTGTTAGAATCTGTTGCTCATCTTATACTGACCCCGCAAGGTTTGGCACCACCAGTTTGATCCATGGAGTGGTCCATTTATAATGCGGCGAGGTCTGCAGCAAGGGTCTTAAGCCTGACCTCGAAGTTTACTGGCAAGAAAAATAGGTGAAAACTGTCAAAATAGGAATGCATGTCCTGTAACCTGTCAGGCACAACGTGGGTTATGCGGGAGTAAGTGATACTGTTGGCGATGAGGCATAACCTGATACAACTATAGCATGCACTGCGAAACTGGTGAGCGCAGCTTGTGATGCTTGTCTAAACATAGGTCTAAACTATGGTTGGCAGGAGTAAAATAATTACAACTGCCTGACGCAATCTATCATTATAGTACTTCTTAGATTAAGCTAGGTTTATCTATTACTGTTGCATCTTAAAAATGACAGCCAGTTTATGGACAATGAGCATGCATAGCAAAATATCATAACTGCTTCCTATATAATAGAGGTTCTGATGGATGAGAGAGTGCCAGAGTTTGGAAGCTTTAGGGATGCAGTGTTGAGGGGCCCAATGAGAATGGCTGATAGTGTAATAGATAGGAGTGTAAGAGCAAGTAATGTGGAGGTGCCAGTGAGGATGAATGGTGGGTTTGTAAGGGAACAACAGGATGGACGGGTTAGGGATAGTAATTGTGTACAAAGGAAAGGTCAGTGAGTGCGAAATGGCCGTTATAGATGTGGAAAGGAAGGACATAAGCAAAGAATGAGGTAGGTGGGCTTTAGGAGTGTTTCGGGTGTGGGGCACCGGGACATTTGGTAAGTGAGTGTACGAAAGATAGGGTTAAATGCTACAGGAAAGGTGGGTCATATTGCTGTTTGGTTGTAGGGGCAAATCTTATGAATGTAATATGTGGCAACTGTGGTAAGAATGGGCATTATGCGAATGTGTTCAGACCCGAGAGCCAAGTGTGTCGGGAATGTGGAATGGAAGGGCATGCATCAGGCGTATGCAGATCGAAAGAGGTGATCAGACAGCGAATCAGAAACCGAGGTGAAGGGGGTTCAATGGTGGATCCTCCAGGATGCAAGCGGAAGTGGTGATGGCTGCAATGGAGGGGGTTGTTACATGAGGGAGGCTTTGCTGGAAAGACTGACGAGTGCATGAGTGTGCAAGTGTGTTGTAAGGGAGTAAGATTGATTGCGTTAGTAGATACCAGGTGTAGTATGAATGTCATATTTAAGAATGGATGTGAGAAATTGAGGAATACGTGTGAAATTAGGAATTGTCAGGGGGAAGTAAGAGGGATTGGAAATTTAGGGGTAGCAGTGGTTGTAAAGAGTGTGTGGAACGGTTAGAAATTGACGGTAATGATGCACAGCATTTTTGTGTGATTGAGAGTACGAATGATAAATATGATATTTTGTTGGGATGCTTGAAAAAATGCGGATGGTGGTCCATCTTATATGAATGTAATTGAATTACTGTATGAAAGGGGATGTGCTTGGGGATTTGTATTTGGGAAGGATGGTAGGGTTGAACAAAATTGTAAGAGAGTGCCTAATTATGAGCAGAGAGGGTAAAAGTGCTACATGAGAGATTGGAGAAGTTGTGAGTGTGAAAGTGGCATGGCCGGATAGCTCCTGATAGCCAACAATGATAGTTGTGTAGTATGTGGCTTAGGAATATTACGTACATTGGTGAATGTGGATGATGAGAGGTACGTGAAGGCACGGTAGGTGATGCACAGGTGATTTGAAAGGAGCAATGATTGGACGAGGAGGGAGTTGAAAGAAAGAGTAAGGTAAATGAAAATGTAAGTGATAACGAAGAGAACAATTAAGAGAATGTCGTGGGTAGACGAGGGTTTTGGGATCAAGCCCAGAATTTAAGATAGTTCGAAGACGACACTTCATAACAGCGCTCGACATTTTTCTCCTTCGGCTCATCAATCGTGAGATAGAGGAGCAGTGTGAGGAGCTGAGAGGGTGGGAGTGATTGAAAGGAGTACGAGCACTGAAGGCCCCATTGTACTGGTACGTAGCTTTATGGAAGTTTGCGAATGTGGACATCGGAAGGTGAATGAAGCAATTGTGAAAGAGCGATTCCCAATGAATGTGGTGTCTGATTGTGTGTACAAGAGAATGAATGAAAGTGTTTACAAAATTAGATCTGGTAAGGGGCTATTACCAGATGCTCTGAGTGAAGGAGCAGGCATATTACGGCCTTTTCTAGTAGTTCTGCCACTACCAGTTCCGGAGATTAAGCTCAGACTGGCTAACGTGCCTGTTGCCTTCCAGCGGGCAATGAATGTGGTTCTGGCTGGGCTTGATCGCAAGAAGGTAACTGTTTTTATAGATGATATTTGATTGCGAGTGAGACTGTAGAAGAGAATATGGAACTGCTTGAACGAGTGTTAGAAAGGTTAAAGAAGTAGGAATAAAGTAAAACTCTGGAAAGTGTGCTTGTCATTGGGGAGGTGGAATTCTAGGCATATAGTGAGTGGAAGAGGTGTAAGGAAGAGAGGATAAGTCATGAACACAGGAATTTCCACGCCCCCGACCGCAGGCGTGAGTTGAAAGGTTTTTAGGTTTAATTAGTTTAAAGGAAGTTTATAAAAGATTGTTCAGGATCGGGAAACCACTTACTGAATGGACGGGAAGAGAAATTGTGCAAGATTGAAATGGATGAGCGTATCGATCAAAGCTGCTCGAGATTGTTATGAGGCTGCAAGACACACGTTGGTTTTCCGACTACAGTGAGGATGCGAGCAAACGAACTGTATACGATGCAAGTAAATATATGGAGGATGCCTGGTATAAAATGCAGAAGGCGAATGGGAAGAACAATTGAGAGTAATTACATGTGAGTAAGGCGCTAAGGGCAGAGTTGAAATATTCGGGTGATTGAAAAGGAATTGGCTGTTATGCATGTTTGTGTGAAAGTTGAAAGTATTTGTATGAAGGTGGATTTGTAATACGGATGACCACATCGACTAGCATATGGTTAAAAAGTGAGAGTGCTGTAATGCTAGAATTGCGAGAACGATAGAGGATTTGAATGAGTTTAGTTTTAAGGTAGAGTATGTACAAGGTAGACAGAATGTTGTTGCAGATGCTATGTCGCATATGTGGACTGAACGAGATGATAGGGTTAGGAGCGACTGGGACTCGGACCAAGTACTCAGGATTTGTGAAACAACAGCATGTGGAGAATCGGCGTGGGAACAAGCCTGTTTGGGGTTGAGTAATTTGGAAACAAATGGTTGATTGATCGAGTACCTGCAAGCATGAATGAGTTACGGAAAAGCGCTATGAATGAAATGCCGGAAGGAGGAGGCGAGGAAGGAAGGGAATTAGATACATAAGAGTGTTAGTGAAAGTGTTGTTGGTAGTGGCTGAAATATTTAAAATTACAGTAACGATTGTTCTTGATTGAATAGGGCCGGGTGGAGTATAAAGAGGGGTGAATGAAAATGGTACGGACTGTAATTTTAAATAACCAATGTGGAAAAGATAATTGTGCTGGCTGAAAGGCATCGTGAGAAACGAGGGAATAAGGGGTACGGTTGAGAATATCAAGAAGATGAATGCTATGAGGATAGAGGAAGCTAAGAAGGTGAATGGAAGCCGTGAGAGAGCGTATGCATGGAAGCGAAGTAAATTAGTAACGAATGTAGTAGTGAATCAGAGTGAATATTGTGAAGTGGTAGACATGGAGCACAAGTGTCGTTAGTGAGTAGTACAGTAGTGAGGAATTGAAAGCAAAGCGATTGGGATATAAAAGAAAATCAACGAGTGTAAGGATACATGGTTTGGGACAAGGAGTGTGTTAGTATGGAGGAGGTACAATTAAAAATTCAAATAGGGGAATTGAAATAATACATAATTTTGTAGTCATGGATGAGAATGATATGCCAACCTGTTTTTTATCAGGAATTGATTTTGGAATGTATGATATAAGTGTGATTGTCGGGAGGGGAATTTTAGGAAAGGGCGCAGGGAAATGACGGTTAGCAAGGAGGGATGTGTCTAAAACTAGTTTTGTAGGCATGGTAGATATTAAAGAGGAAATGATTTGTTGAGTGAAGAGGTCAAGCAGATGCAAATCAATGCATGAGAATAAGTATGTTAAGAGAGTGTAAGAGGCGTAAGAGTAGGAAGTTGGCTGCATAGAAGTGTATGTTTAGGCTAAGAGATTTGTTGTATGAAGGTATATTTATTTGCATCAGGAAGGAATATGGGATGGGGAAGGTATGTGCCAGTGTTTTCTGAAGACGAGCTGGGTATGTGTTTATTAGAGCATGATAGGGTTTGGGCATCTGGGGGAAAAATAAATTATGGGAATGTGTATGAGAGAGATTGTATGTGCCTGATTGAATAAATTTAGTGGATGTGGCGATTACGCAGCGGACTGTCAGAAGGGTAAGTATCAGTGTGCATGCTTAATCCACCCAGTTGCGATTGCAGATGAAAGGTTATTTGAGATGGTTGCACTGATTGTGTGTCGTTGCTCAGACTGCTAGAGGACACAGGGAATGGTTGTAATGGTAGATCATTTGAGTAAGTTTGCACATGCAGTAGCGATTCGGAACAAAAAGAGGTGAGACTGTAGCAAGAATGGTGGTCGGCGGATGTTGCCAATGTGTGTGCAAGCCGACGCGAATGTTGAGTGACAATGGGCCTGAATTTGTTGGATGGGAGTTTGAGCAAATGTTGCGTGATTGGGGCATAGAGCATGTGTACTCTACGCCGTATATGCCCAGTGCGAATGGATTAAGGAGCGAATCGTGAGAACGTTGACGGAGATATTACATATAGATGAATGAATGTATGAATGATTGACAAATGTTGGGCGAAGAAGTGTGGGTATACAACGCCACCGCATAAGGGTATTGGTATGTTCTGCAATGTTGTATTAAATTTTGAAAAGATAGTGAGACCGAGATTGGGTATATCTGAGAATGATAGGAGGTATGGAAGAAGGCACATGAGAGGTCTGGTTACAAGGTGGCGAGAGTGTTGGAAAGAAGTAATCGAGAAAGGGCGGTTGAATGTAAATAAAGTGCGTGGAAAATTTGAGGGTCCGTGATGAAGTGTTGGTTGGTCCCAAAGTGGGCTTTAGTTATGTTGT